>NW_026614593.1:0-179483 GCF_030052815.1 Hevea brasiliensis | reverse complement strand
AACTTTGGACAAGTGGAAGGAGCATGATATGAGAGCTAAGTGTTACATGCTTGCTTCCATGAGTAATGAGTTACAGAAGCAGCATGAGAACATATAGAGTGCAAGTGAGATTCTACTTCACCTACAAGAGTTGTATGGTGAGCACAGCAGGAATGCTAGGTATGAGATATATAGGCAGCTGTTCCGCATGAGGATGTCTGAGGGACAGAATGTTGGAGATCATGTCCATAAGATGATTCGGCTGATTGAGCAGTTGGAACATCTTGACTTCAACATGGATTTCCAACAATAGACGGATTTGATCCTTCAGTCCCTTCCTGAGTCTTTTAGGAATTTTGTGACAAATTTCCATATGACTAAATAGGAATGCACCTTAGCTGGTTTACTCAACAAGCTGGTTATTGCCCAAAAGAATATGCCGGGCAATAAAGGAAAAGAGGTAGCTTTAATTGCATCTTCTTCTACAGGAAAGTCCAACAAGAAGAAGGGCAATAAGAAAAAGAAACCTCATATTCCTGTTCCTTCCAAGAAAATAGCTAAACAGAAAGGGAAGACTAAAGCTGATGGAGGCAAAGGAAAGTGTTTCCATTGCCAGAAGGATGGGCACTGGAAAAGAACTGCCCAGAGTATCTTACTTCTCTGAAGGACAAGAAGGATACACCTTCGGAAGGTATGTCCATATCCTGTTATTTAGATTCTGATGATACTCATAGTTCATCTACTGACTTGGGTTTTAGATCCGTGCAGGTTCTCACGTTTCTAATGATATGTAGGAACTAGCAAATAGTAGCAGCTTGCATTCTCGAGATGTTAGACTCCGGATTGGCAATGGCTCAACTGTTGAAGCTTTAGCCATAGGATCTAAATCTTTTTACATGTCTGGATATGTTTTATGTTTGGATAATATTTTATATGTACCTGATGCTTTTAAGAACATCATTTCTATATCTATTTTGACTAGAAATGGCTATGAATTTCAGTTCACAAATGATGTTTGTAATATTTAGTTTGGAAATAAATATGTTGGTTCGGATTATATGAATGAAGGTCTTTATTATTTAGATAATAATGACAAACATAAAATGAATGCAAGTGATCTAAATGAATGCAATGCCATGGTGAAAACTAACTCAAGTTTAAAATATATTTGGCACTTAAGGTTATGTCATGTTGTAGAAGATAGGATTACAAAATTGGAGAAAATGGGGATTCTATCCTCATTGGGCTCTGAGCCTACTCCAACTTGTGAATCTTGCCTTCAGGGCAAAATGACTAGATCACCCTTTGTTGGACAAGGGCTAAGACCTGAAAATATTTTGGAGCTAATACATAGTGATGTATGTGGTCCATTTAAGGAAATGGCTAGAGGCGATTTTCATTACTTTATTACCTTTACTGATGATAAATCAAGGTTTGGGTATTTGTATTTGATGAAATACAAACATGAATCCTTTGAAAAGTTCAAAGAATTTAAATCTGAAGTAGAAAATCAAACAGGAAAGAGTATTAAAGCTCTTCGATCAAATCGTGGAGGTGAATATTTGAGTACTGAATTTGATGAATACTTGAGAGAGCATGGCATTGTTTCTCAACTGACTCCTCCAGGAACACCACAGCTGAATGATGTATCTGAAAAGAGAAATCGTACCCTATTGGATATGGTACATAGTATGATAAGCTATATTGATATGCCAATCTCCTTTTGGGGATTTACATTAGAATCAGCTTTGTATATTCTAAATAGGATTCCATCAAAATCAGTTTCTTCCACACCTTATGAGATATGGCATGGAAGAAAACCAAGTCTTAAGCATATTAAGATTTGGGGTTGTCTAGCTTATATCAAAAAACTGAACACCGATAAATTAGAAACTAGATCAAAAAAAGGTCGATTTGTTGGATATCTAAAAGATAGTTTTGGATATTATTTTTATTTGCCTACTTCACAACAGGTTGTGATAAGTAGAGATGCTATATTTCTTGAACAACAGTTTGTTCAAGAAGGAGGCAAAGGAAGGCAAATAGAGTTAGAATTGGAGAATTCTGATCAACCAACAGATCAGATGGATATAGATCCATTTAGTCAACCTATACCCATTAATGAAACATCTACAGCTGTTCATCGTAGAACAACCAGGGTATCTCACCCACCAGTGAGATATGGTTTCCTTCATGAAGAAGAACAAGAGTTGTCTACTCATGAAGAATTAAATCGTGGAGATGATCCACTTACCTATGAAGAAGCTATATCAGATATAGACTCTTCAAAATGGATTAATGCTATGAAATCCGAGATTGATTCCATGTATAAGAATCAAGTTTGGGATCTTGTTGACCCACCTGAAGGCATTGTACCTATAGGGAACAAATGGGTTTTCAAGAAAAAAATTGGTTCTGATGGAAAGGTAGAGACCTATAAGGCAAGGCTAGTAGCAAAAGGGTTTCGCCAAAGGCAAGGAAACGACTATGAGGAGACTTTCTTGCCTGTTGCCCTGCTTAAATCAATTAGGATTCTATTAGCAATAGCTGCATATTATGATTATGAGATTTGGCAGATGGATGTCAAAACAGCTTTTCTCAATGGATACATTGAAGAAAACATTTTCATGGAACAACCTAGGGGTTTTGAATCCCAAGATGGCTCCAAGGTATGCAAGCTAAAGCAATCCATTTATGGGTTGAAGCAAGCTTCGAGGAGTTGGAACATCCGTTTTGATAAAGCCATTAAATCATTTGATTTTATCAAAAATGAGGATGAGCCATGTTTATATAAGAAGGTTAGTGACAGTGCTATCACTTTCCTTGTCTTATATGTGGATGATATACTATTGATGAGTAATAACACAGGTATGTTGACAACTGTAAAGGTATGGTTGTCAAGTACATTCTCCATGAAAGACTTAGGGGAGGCAACCTATATTTTTGAGATTCGCATTTATAGAGATAGAGCGAAAAGAATAATTGGTTTGTCCTAAAGTCTATACTTGGAAAAGGTGTCAAAGAGGTTTAACATGCTTGATTCCAAGAGAGGATTGTTACCAGTGAGACATGGTATCCATCTTTCTAAAGAGATGTCTCCAAAGACACCTGAAGAAAGAGATAAAATTGCTAGGATTCCATATGCTTCGGCTATTGGAAGTTTAATGTATGCAATGTTGTGTATTAGGCCAGATATCACATATGCTGTTAGTTTGACTAGCAGGTATCAATCCAATCCAAGTTTAGAACACTGGATAGCTGTTAAGAATATCCTTAAGTACTTGAGAAGAACTAAGGATTTATTCTTGATATATGGAGGTGGAGACTTGCAATTAGATGGTTATACTGATTCTAATTTCCAATCAGATATCGATGATAAAAAGTCTACCTCTGGATATATGTTCATTTGTAATGGAGGTGCAATCAGTTGGAATAGTTCCAAACAGAGCACGATTGCAGATTCCACTACCGAGGCTGAGTATATTGCTGCATCAGATGCTGCAAAGGAACCTGTTTGGATAAAGAAGTTTGTGACAGAACTTACGGTAGTTCCTTCCATTGAGTCAGCAGTTCCATTACACTGTGACAAGAATGGAGTAGTCATACAAGCTAAGGAACCAAGGTCTCACCAAAAATCCAAACACAGAGAAAGGCGCAACCACATTATCAGAGAAATAGTTGGGCGAGGCGATGTAGCCATGCAGAAAATTGCATCAGCTGAAAATCCAGTTGATCCATTCACTAAGCCTATGTCACAGATTCAGCTAGACTGACATCTTGAGAAGATAGGTCTAAGATATTATAATGAATGGCTCTAGTGCTAGTGGGAGATTGTTAGTAATATGCCCTAGAGCATATCATTTAGTATGTATCTTGTACATATTTTTATTAATAAAAGGCATTTTCACTTTTCCGTTTACATAATATACTTATGTGTAATAGAAAATGTCCATTGATATTTTGTTAGAAATATTATTCTTAAGTTATTAAGAATATGAGTGACAATATTTCTAGCACAAAGTATCATAAATAGGTTCATAATCGAGGATACTTCACAATAAGGACATGACTTATCCAGAAAGATTGTATTCATGTTTGTTCCCAAGTCATTTATATGAGATATAAATAAGATGGAATGGTGAGTCTCATGCCATATAACAAACATGATAGGCACTTATACATGATAAGTAGGCCGAACCAATGACACTTATGACAAGCACATGGAGTTTACTCTTGTCAATGCATTGTCATAAATCATATCAGTGCATATACTCTTTAGACCTGAGATATAGCACAGTTATCTTATATATAGGTGGTTTGAGTTTGATATTGCTTTCATACTTGTACTGTGTATGGGTATATGGGCATGTGTTGGCTCCTACTAGTTATATATGGAGGTAGGTGTTGATCAAGATGGAATCTGTTCCTCTAAGTAAATAGAGATAAAATCCTATGTTCATTTAATTGTTCTTGATGTTTCAAGTTTGGCGGAGACAGATAGATTTAATCGAAAAGAGTTTCGATGAGAAAATCTTTTAATCAAGAATTGGAATTAAGCAGAACATAATATTCATAGCAAATGGAGTTTGACATAAACCATGACTCCGACTTGAGTTGGGATTTTGTAGCAGAGATTCTAGTGCATGGTAACATATGATTATAGGTTCATTTAAGGTAAATCTTATTACTAATTGGGTGGCCATGGCATGCTATGCTAGGTGTTAACCATGGTCTATGAGGTGCATAAAATGATTTAGAGAAATTATTTATGGTAAAAAAGAGTTCTGATGATATTAAGAGTTGATATCATGTCTCATTGCCAATTAGTGATGAGCCTAGTAAGTCACACACATACACAAGTTATCATCTAATTAAATATGATTTGATTAATTAATTAAAGAGTTTAATTGATTAATTAAATAGGTTTGGTTTGCAATTAGATTGCAAAGTCCCTAGCATGATTTGAAACCAAATCTAAGTTATTAGATGTATAGTATAAGTTAAATTTATATTTAAAGTGTTTAAATATGAATTTAATTAATAAGAAATTAATTAATAAAGATTAATTAATTGATTTATATTTGATGTAAATTGATTAGAAGAAGAGAAATAATTATTTTGGATTGAGAACTCAAAATTAAGACACAGGGGCATTTTGATCATTTCGCAGGTGACATGTGGCACCATGAGATGGTGACACATGGCACTACACATAAGCTTACCAAATGTCTTTTAATCATATAAGATGATTAAAATTAAGATTAAATATAGGTTTGATACTTGGCACAATGTGATTGGGTCAATTAAACCTAAAACCAATCAAAGGGTGACATGTGGCAAGGGTTTAAGTGGTGACCTAGCTATATAAGTGTTGTTATGAAAAAATAAAACACACAAGCTGCTGCTCCCAAAGGTGCTGCCACCCCTTGGCTGCCTCTCCCTTCTTTTCTTCTTCATCTCTCATTCATTCCAAGAGATTAGCAAACAATCTCTTGAATTAAAAATACTAGAAATCGTTTCTAGTGTCCTGTTTACATCTTTAATCTCTTAAAAGGTAGAACTTGGTTTTCTAAATAATAGAAAAAGCTTTAGAAGCTGCTCAAGGGCTGCCATAGGTGTTCTTGATGTGGACAAGCTAGAGGGACAACATCTGGTGTCCTGAAGACGAATCTCAAAGGCGCAAATACACTGCAGTGCATCAAGAGGTTAGTGTATTTGTTCTTGATTTAATCTAGGGTTCTAAAATTAATCTGATTAATTTTAAAATCTTAAATGGCAAATACAGATCCAAAAACATATTAAAAGAGTTTTAATATGTTGTTTATCATTGAAATCAAATAGATAAAAATAAATCTTGCATGATGCATGTGACCTTAGGTGAAAATTTTTGAATTCAATGGTATAAACTTGTGTTTTTTCATGCTTCCGCTTCTTCATTACACCCATTCATGGCAATAGTCCACCAGGCTAAAAAATCTTAGGGTGCTTAGCACATCCATGGCTATAGTTTTGCAGGCTAAATAATCTAAGGGTGCTTAGCCTATCTACGGCGATTATCCGCCAGGCTAAAAATCCAAAGGATATTTGCCCATCAAAGGCAACAATTCAATAAAACAAAGCCTAGATATTTAATCCAAGTCACAATGCTTGTAAAATTCTCAAGATAAAAACAAAGAGCTAAGTTGCAACTCTGAGTTATCAAACTCAACAAAACCTTCTAAAAATAAAAATTCCAAACAACTCCATCAAGACCATCTGAAAGATGTTTATACTCTAATTGATTAGTCGAGCCACCTTACTTAATCAAATTTCCCAGGTGATTCTATCCTAATCATATGACTTATTAATTTGGGCATAGGAACCGAGCTATGCTACATGATTAAAAGTAATTTTTATTCGGCACAAGTGCCTGAGCAACACAGCATCAAAATTCTTCCTACGAATAATTATACTTGTCAAAATTTTATGAATAATTTTTATTTCAGCATATATATCAAGCTACCATACTCAGGCAAAAGTTCTTGGAATTTGTTTTGCTCGGCAAACTTATTCGAGCCTTTTTACTTGGTTGATTTTCTTTGGAATTATTTTTAACCCATTATTAAGACTAAACTATCTCTTAGAGAACATTCCAAGCTATGTTACTTGGAAAATTTTAAAGTTCATCAAAACTATACTGAGCCACCATACTTAGAAAAATTTCTAAGAAAATAAAGATTTTTCATTTCATAGCAAAAATATTTATCTATTCATTATGCAGGAGGAGTTACATTATCATCACCCTCCCCCCCCTGATATACTTGTATTATATAGGTATTTTAAGGTACATTTTATTATATTTCATAAGCATTTAGTTAGTAAATTGCATGATTTCTTGTTAATTTCATTACTTTTTAGGATTTTTAATTACTCTGGCTTAATTCCATGATTTTTGTATTTTATTATGTGAATTTATGTAATTTCAAGGTCTAGAACACTTAAACAAGTTGAAAAGTCAAAAGGGATAGATTATGCACTATGGAGAATTACACAAGCCGTGCACTAGGTACCCTAACTCGTGTAACAGTCTGCCAAGATAAGTGCTGAGGAGAGCAAGTACACAGGCTGTGTAAAGGTCCCTAGCCTATGTAACCTTTTGCCAACCAAGGTTCAAAGGCTTTTTAAGGGCTCTAGAAGATTACATGCCTTGCCCCTTGAAATGAAGCACGGACCGTGTAAAATGCCCAAGCTGATACTCCAAATGACTCCAACTCTATTTCGCACAACTCGAACAGACTTTTAAGGCCTTCAAGACTCTAAATTAAAAGTTTTTATGTCAAATATAAATACAAAAAGTTAGAAACAAGCCAGGGATCACATTTTTTACATTCTTACTTAGTTTTTCAACAATTTGGAAAGATTTGCACAAGATTTTAAGGAGAGATTTAGAGCCAAAGTTCCACAAGTTTAAAGCTACAAAGTCTTTTACCTGGGTTTCTTTGTTTTATTTCTTTAGATGTTTTATTATTATTATTTCACTTTTATGTTAATTACTAAACTCACCATAAGTCAGTAGTTTTCTAAATTCTAGAATTAGGGATGTAACACTTTTGATTTTATTATAGATTTACATTGATTTTATTTAATAAATTTGGAATCTTGTTCTTTGATTCAATTTCTTGTGATCGTAATGCATGCTTTGTGTAGAGCTCCACTTATTTATGATTCTAGATATTAATTGAAGGAATAAAAGGTGAAAATTAATATTGGAATAACAGGATATTAAACTTAAGGTTTTTGAGTTAAAGATAGGCTAAAATTCTACATGGAGAATATAATTAATCAAAGAGCTTAAAGGATCTTAATTAAGATTGATCACCACGAAAGTAGGATTCAAGTTAATTGAGATACACCTTAAGTGCCTTGAGAGAGGACTTACGATAACTTAGGGTTAATTTCCTTCAAGAAAACAATTTTCCAACTTATTAAATAAATGAGATTAGATCTATAGTAAGCTAAAGTGTAATCACTAATTCTGGAATTGCTTTCATTAATTATTTTCTTTAATCAAATTGCTTTACTTACTTTTATAGTATTAGTTTCAATTAATTTAGTTTTAATATATTAGTAGTTTCAATTAATTTAGTTTTAATTCCCTTGTTATTATATTTGGTAGTCTAAATAGTCAAAATCACTGTTTAGTTTAGTATTCACTTAGTTCCTCACGGGAATAATACTTACTCACTATTGTATTACTTTTAATGATTTGTGCACTTATGAGATTTTGCACAACACCCTCCTACTCCTTATCTATATTTTCTTCACATTTCTTGCCTCTCCAAGCTTCTTTATGTAGGAAAAGTCATCACCTGGATAATGCATTGTAAGCTCTGCCAAAATATCATTCTGAGCCTTGAAATAGATGTCAGCAATTTGCTCATTAAAGGCAGCAAACTCATACTCTAACTCTTCATTCTTTTTCTTCAGCTTGGCCATCTCAAAGAAGTATTTAGCTTTCTCAACTGCAAGATTAGTATCAAGAGTAGAGACTTTATCTTTCTCTCTTTGAAGCTCACTCTATAGATTTTAATCCTCCCACTAGTAGCAATAAGACCTTGAGAGAGCATAGTCACCTCGATTATCAAGACATTAATTTAGCCTCTAAAGTTTCTAATCTTTTCTAACATAAGTTGACTGCAAGCAATAGACTCCAATTGCATTCCTCCTGCATAGTGCTCGAATTGTAGAAAGCATTCTCCATGAATTAGGATGGAACTGAGCGATCGAAAGCTAGTAAAAATGGAGAACTTTCACATCCAATGGATCCAATGACAACCTCAACCCTGCTTTCATTTATTTTTCATAAATAATTACATGAACCAGGCAAAGAAAAGTTCCATCGGCATGTCCATGCTCACCATTAAGGGATAGCCGATAGTTGCTCGGATTAATACCAAACTATTAACTTATCCTCAAAATATCCCAGCTATTCAAAATAGTCCTAATGTCACTAACCTTGAGTGGAACATTTGAAGTGGAGATGCTCACCTGGGTCCTAGGTGCAACACCAGCACCACTCTCCATCCTTAAGTCCATGTTTTCCTCTACCGCACTGACATTACTTCCCGAGGGCCCTATTACTTCAATAGTATCTTCCCCTATAATGTCAAGATCACCAAAAATGGAAATGATGGCATCTTTGTTGACCTCACCACTATAAACAACCACCAACAATTGTGGAGTTGTGCTAAACCCTCTATCCTCCCTTATTTCACTCATTGTGGGAAAAAAAAAAGGAAGAAGAAGAAGAAGAAAAGGAGGTGAAGTGAGAAATTACCTAAAATTACAACAAGAGAAATCACCAAAAAAGTAAAAGAAGAAGCCAGAGTTGCAAAATCACAATTAAAGAAAGGGCAGAGAGACATGAGAAATGGAAAGAATAAAGAAAGCAAAAGTAATGGCCTTAGGAGTGTCGAGGTATATATACAGAGCCACATAAAGGCTTTAAATGCCCAAATTTTAAAAACCCTATCACCAAAACCATGTTGTTAAAACATTTTATACATTCACAAGGAAATATTAAATGAATGACCATAAAAACAAAGAGACGTTTGAAAAGACTACAATGTATAACTATTTATCAAGTCACGAAAAAATTAATCACAAGCCATATGTTTCAATGACACTTGAACACTGTGACCAAGCAAACACAACTCTCAAGCCTAAAGATTCGAAGAACATGAGGGGGACAAATGATATAACCCGGTCAAAAGGAAATCAAAAAATAAGCAAAATCAGCATGGCAGTCAAAGAAGCCAGCATGACAGTCAAGAAGTCAGAAGCTTGGTCAAGAAAGTCAACATTGTTAAGAATTCTTAGTAAAACAACCAGCTCGATCATTAAAAGGCTCGGCCAAGTTAGAATGAGCATCATAAAGTTCATTTAGTCCTAAACCGATCATTAATTCTCAAGAAGACACTTGAGCAATAGTAAGGATAGCACACTCGCCTAACATACTCGAGCAATGCCTAAGCAAGCATTGATATCAAAAGACAATCATAAAGGCAGATTTATAGGCGTGAATCATGGGATAGGAGCTAAATGTGCTGAGATTCACACTAATAAATTCAAATGGCTCCCTGCAGCTTTTAGTCTATAAATATCAATGACAAGGCTCAAATTAAGTACGCTTTCAATAATACTAAAACTCTTTGTCAAAATTATACTTTCACAAGCTCTCAAATCAATTTCTAACTTAAGCGTTGGAGTGGCTGGCTATTAGGCCACTGACCTCACATTTTCTTTATATTATAGGCTGACTTGTCACCAGGACTAATCAAAGAGATGAAGGAGCGAAAGCGTGAAAAACACAAGTTTATACCATTGAATTCAAAAATTTTCACCTAGGGTCACATGCATCATGAAAGATTTATTTTTATCTATTTCATTTCAATGATAAACAATATATTAAAACTCTTTTAATATGTTTTTGGATCTGTATTTGCCATTTAAGATTTTAAAATTAATCAGATTAATTTTAGAATACTAGATTAAATCAAGAACAAACACACTAACCTCTTGATGCACTGCAGTGTATTTGCGCCTTTAAGATTCATCTTCAGGACACCAGATGTTATCCCTCTAGCTTGTCCACACCAAGAACACCTCTGACCCTTGAGCGCTTCTAAAGCTTTTTCTATTATTTAGAAAATCAAGTTCTGCCTTTTAAGAGATTAAAGATGTAAACAGGACACTAGAAACGATTTCTAGTATTTTTAATTCAAGAGATTAATGGCTAATCTCTTTGAATTGATTTTTTCTATTATTTAGAAAATCAAGTTCTGCCTTTTAAGAGATTAAATATGTAAACAGGACACTAGAAACGATTTCTAGTATTTTTAATTCAAGAGATTAATGGCTAATCTCTTTGAATTGATGAGAGATGAAGAAGAAGAGAGGGAGAGGTTCTTTGGGGTGGCACCAATGAAAAAAATAGCAGCTAGGTATTTTTCTTTTCATCCTTTCCCTTATATAGCTAGGTCACCACTTAAAACCCTTGCCACATGTCACCTTTTGATTAGCTCTAGGTTTAATTGACCCAATCACATTGTGCCAAGTGTCAAACCTATATTTAATCTTCATTTTAATCATCTTACATGATTAAAAGACATTTGGCAAGCTTATGTGTAATGCCATGTGTCACCATCTCATGGTGCCACATGTCATCCTGTGAAATGACCAAAATACCCCTGTGTCTTAATTTTGAGTTCTCAACCCAAAATAATTATTTCTCTTCTTCTAATCAATTTATATCAAATATAAATCAATTAATTAATCTTTATTAATTAATTTCTCATTAATTAAATTCATATTTAAACACTTTAAATATAAATTTAACTTATACTATACATCCAATAATCTAGATTTGGTTTCAAGTCATGCTAGGGACTTTGCAATCTAATTACAAACTAAACCTATTTAATTAATCAATTAAACTCTTTAATTAATTAATTAAATCATATTTGATTAGGTGATAACTTGTGTATGTGTGTGACTTACTAGGCTCATCACTAATTAGCAATGAGACATGATATCAACTCTTAATATCATTAGAACTTTTTCTTACCATAAATGATTTCTCTAAATCATTTTACGCACCTCATAGACTATGGTTAACACCTAGCATAGCATGCCATGGCCACCCAATTAGTAATAAGATTTACCTTAAATGAACCTATAATCATATGTTACCATGCACTGGAATCTCTCTGTTACAAAATCCCAACTCAAGCTGGAGTCATGGTTTATGTCAAACTCCATTTGCTATGAATATTATGTTCTCTTTTAATTCCAGTTCTTGATTAAAAAGATTTTCTCATCAGAAACTATTTTCTGATTAAATATATCTGTCCTGGCCAGGAACTTAAAACATCAAGAACAATTAAATAAACATAGGATTTTATCTCTATTTACTTAGAGGAACAGATTCCATCTTGATAAACACCTACCTCCATATATAACTAGTAGGAGCTAACACATGCCCATATACCCATACACGGTACAAGTATGAAAGCAGTATCAAACTCAAACTACCTATATACAAGATAACTGTGCTATCTCAGGTCTAAAGATTATATGCACTGATATGATTTATGACAAAATATTGACAAGAGTAAACTCCATGTGCTTGTCATAAGTGTCACTAGTTTGGCTTACTTATCATTTATAAGTGCCTATCATGTTTGTCATATGGCATGAGACTCACCATTCCATCTTATTTATATCTCATATAAATAACCTGAGAACAAATATGAATACAATCTTTCTGGATAAGTTATGTCCTTATTATGAAGTATCCTCGATTGTGAACCTATTTATGATACTTTGTACTAGAAATACTGTCACTCATATTCTTAACAACTTAATAATAGAATTTATAACAAAATATCAATGGACCTTTTCTATTACACATAAATATCTTATGTAAACGAAAAAGTGGAAAAGCCTTTTATTAATAAAAATATGTACAAGATACATACTAAATGATATGCTCTAGGGCATACTACTAACAAGAGACTCATGATAGCATCACCTATATATGGCTAAAATTTTATAAATACAAAATATATCTCAATCAAATTCATACAAGACCCCAACATCATTTTATCTTTATCTTTTCTTTTATGTTTGGATCTCGATAGTAACCTATTCCCAAGTTTTCAAAGGTTAGACAAAGAACCTTGTTACATTTACAATAAGTGTTGCAAGCATCCTCTAACTTCCGAATGTCAGTGGAGACTCTTGTAGTGGCTTTCTCAAGGTGCTACAAAATTCATTAAAATACAAAGGTTGGTGAAGACACTTATTGTGCTTCCAAAGTTGCTACAAGCATTCCTAATTTCCTAAAGTCAGTAAAAACCCTCATAGAGACATTTTTAAAGTTTTATGAGATTCATCAACTTTTATAATATAAAGATTGTAACACCCCTATGTTCGGTAATGCGTTCTACTGTTCCGGTGACCAGTGTTGTCCGGACAGCTAGGATGCCTAGAACTACACTTCGATATGAGTGAGGAGACATTAAATAATGAAATACAAGAAAAGAAAATACAAGAAAAACAAAGGAAAATTAATAGCAAAGAAATGTAACCAAGTTAAACGACCCGAGAACCCAAGCGATGGGTGACCGCACCGGGAAGTCACGGCGTGGACCGTTGACTAGCCCTGGACCGCGGAGAACCCTGGAAAATATTTTTAGGACTCAAATAATTATTTATTGAAGTATAAATATTATTAGAAATATCAAAGAAAAATTAATTAATTAGTACAAAGAAAAGTGAGAAATCGGAAAACGGACAAAACCGATGTTCTGAAAAATCGGAAGGCAACCCGAACAGGGGCATTGTGGTCATTTGACACCCCGAGTTGTCTTTTGACTTAAATGTCCATCAAAAATAAATAATATTACACTTGGAAAATATAATGAAAAATTAATTTAGGGGTACCTAATGTAAATAGCAAAAATGGGGAGTTAAATGTGGGAAATTGAAACTTTTGAATAAATTAACATTAAACTTGCAATAGTGCTCCACTAACTCATGAAAGTGGACCACTACCACTTCATTTGGACAGCAGATCATCTTCGTCCTCACTTCTCCAAGAACCAGCCAAATTTCTCCCAAGAAAATCCACCATTAAAGTCCATTTGAAAGCTTCATGCAAGCTTGATTTAAGCTTCCTTCTTTGCACCTTCCTTCATTAAAGTTAATTCTCACACCATGGGCAGTAGATAGGCAGCAAGAAGACCAAGTTTTGGAGAGATTTTGAAGAATTTCCAAAGTGGTAAGTTTGTATTTTTGGGTTATTGCTTCATTAAAGTTAGTAGGAATGTTATGGGTGTTTGATTTATGAAGAAATTTTTGAGTTTTGATGTTGAATGGGAATTTGCACTTTTGGCAGCCATGGAAGCACCTTGAAGGCAGTTTATTTGTGCTTGTAAATGGTGAAT
The DNA here is from genome assembly GCF_030052815.1 of Hevea brasiliensis. NCBI lineage: Eukaryota > Viridiplantae > Streptophyta > Magnoliopsida > Malpighiales > Euphorbiaceae > Hevea > Hevea brasiliensis. The sequence continues at coordinate 165,516 of NW_026614593.1, read as the reverse complement.
TAAATGATTGATTGAATGTATATTGTGTAGGAAATTGTTTTGGTGATGTATACTTAGTATATGTAAATGTAAAATGAGATTTAAAGCTTGGAAAGTAATGGAATGTAAGTGTACCATTGTGGCAGTTTGTTAGCTCTTGAAGAATGCTGGAATTCATGCTTGGTTTATGGAATAATGATATTAAAATGTGTTAGTTGTTATGGCAGTTTGAGTGTGTGTAAGGTGGTGTGAAGTGGGACATGTAAATGAGCATAAAAAGGTGATTGAATTGTTGTAAATTGGATTGAAAAATTCTGCACTTGTTGGTGTATGTTGAATGTAATTGTAAGCTACCAAAATGACCTATAATGTGTTGTGAATTATGTTTAGGTTGTGGTACAACCAGAATTGGTTTGAATGTTAAGTTTGGTGAGTGTTAAAAGTGATGCTTGATCTGTATGCAAGAAATGCAATAAGGCAGTTTGAGTTTTAGGCCTATAACTTTAAGTGTGTGGCTCCAATTGGTATGAGAGCAATTGGAGGTGAAACTAGGCACAAAATGTGCCAACTTTCATGAAGGAAACATACCAAAATTCTGCTCGCAAGGTAGCTTGAAAAATGACCAAATCCGGATTAAGTGCAATTGAGACCTGAAAATTGACTATTTGGGCAGCAGTTAGTGTTTAGGCCATAACTCACTCAAAATAGGTCCAATTGACCTGAAATTTTAACCATGAATATTTAAGACCCATATCTACAAGTCTTATGAAGACACCAAAGCCCAGAAATGACCATAAGCAAGTCAAACAGCTTGCACAAGTTCGGGTCCAAAAACTGATCGAACCAAAATTGACCTAAAATGACCTATAGTGACCAATTTTGATGCATTTTGACCAGTAATAGTAAAATGACCATAACTTGGTCTACATAGCTCAGAATAACCTAAAATTTTGCCCCGCATTCCATAAGACATAGATCTAAAAGTTTGTAGTTTTGACCGAAACCCGAAAACTGAGGGAACTAGGTCGTCCGGTTAGGTCAAACTAGTATCCCGGAATCCAGCAAATTGCAAGAAAATGCAGTATACACAGAAATGAACTTGGTAACATGTACCAACCCTAAAAGACTATTGAATGTGACATGTTAGTAACATTAAAACCTAATTTACCTAGAACACATCGAGGGTTAACATATTAGGTTGACTAAGGAAATAATAGAATTCGATAAATTAATTATTGAACCTTATTCTTAGAGACAGTTTAAATGAGTACTGAAACACTTCAAATTGTGTTTCTCAGTTAGCAAAGACTCAGGGAAGGGGAAGGAAACACTGAGTCAGAGCCAAGAGACAGTTATCAGAGGTTTGTGCACAACTAGTTTTTAACTGATTTTGTTTTGAATATTTCATATGATTAAATGACATTTTTTTTTATGTATTATGTTCAGCAAGCATTGGATTTAATTCAATGGTTATTGAAATTGTTATAATATATATGAATTTAGCTTTGTGAAATGGTATTTCCATAAGTGTTAAGCATTGTTATGGATTGAATAAATTATGTTTTGGAAAATTGTGATAGAACATGTTTTGAATTGTGATGGTAATTTTCATGGAAAATGCAAATTTATGATTTAAATTGTGATGAGCATAAAAATTATTGGATATTGGAATTGAATTTGAATCGAATTATATTGTGATTTATGCTCACTAAAAGGATTGTGATATTGTTTTATATCTCACTATAGATGCTTGACTAGGTTATTACCCATCTCTCTCATTTGTTGAGAAGACAATGGAGTTAGTTGTGTTTTGATTACCATGGTACGTGCACAGGCTTAGATTTTCCTTTGATTTGAGGTTAGATCTAAGTTTTTTTATCGTTATGGCTCTTGCGGAAGATTCATTATTGTGATGGTACTGTGCACGATAATTCGACCTCCCTGACCATAGGGAGTTAGAATCTGATTCGACCTCCCCGACCATAGGGAGTTAGAGTCACATCGAATATGGCCCTTTCGGATTAGTTTTGCATAGTTAGTGAGATAAAGATTGATTTTTGAGATACAACATGGCTTTTGAGACACAGAATGTTTTTGAACAGTAAAGAATTGTGATTTCAGTTATGATTTATGTATAATTGATTTTGTTGGAACTACCTTAAATGGTTAGTCATGATTTGATAAATTAAATTTCGTGATCAAAGTCATTTTATACAAATGATTTACATTAATGGCAATGAATATTTTGAGTTTTGGAATTTGATGAGTATTCAGATTTTCAAATTATTTACTGTAAATTTTGTCAATGTATATTGTACTATTTTTAAATTATAGTTGTGCACCACCAGGTTCACCACTCAATGATAGCTTTGTATCTGTCATGATTAAGAAGAGCATAGAAGCGTTGAGTAAGTTTTTGAAGACACTTTGGATCGACTCGGGTATATCATAGGTATACCCATGTACATAGGTTTTGATGTATGCATGTAATAATATGTATGTAAATTATTTGATCATTAAAACTCTTGTAAAATATTTTGGTATGTAATTAAATGTAAATTATTGTAAATGTAAATTTGAGATTTCATTTACTTGAATAGTTTTGTAATATAAATTTTGAGTCTTATAATCAATGAAATATTTCTTCATGATGAGATTAGTTTGAAAATGAATTGATTGTTTATTGAGAATTGAATTGTGAATTGAATTAAAGTTTATTGGAGTTGTATTTGAGAAAACATATTGGGAGCATTTTCTTTTGTAGGATTGAAGAACTGTTTTCTCAAAATACAGCCGGCACTTTGCCGAAATTTTGAAAAAAATTTTATAACACCAGATTTTAATCGATGATTTAAATTTCACAAAAATTATTTTAAAATCCCTTGTAGTATATTTAATAGATTATCGGTAGGAGAAGTATGGTAATTCATTAGGTATACTACGGGATCATGTTACATTTTACAGGGGAGTAGGGTGTGACAAAGATCCTTATAATAAGACATAATGGTCCTCTTTCTCTCTCTAATTGTTGTAGAGAGAGTTTTCTCTTAAGTTCTAGTTTGTTTTCTTTCAAAGGTCCAACCTCTTCTTTTTCCATCCACGACGGCTGTCCCCTACCTCATCTAGCCAGGGGATGGTTTGCTTCTCCTCGCACAAAGTGTGGGTTTCCCTCCCCACCTCTAGGTGGGGCTATAAATATTTTTGTTGTCCATTTAAGTAGCAGGCTGAGGCTTCCGAGAAAGAGTTTAGAGGACCTACTTTGCTCCATTTATGTTCCATGCCTATGGCATGGTTTGTTCCAATTGTGTTAGTTGTTTATGTGTTATTATAGGAAGAATCTAATGGCTCTTTGAGGTGTGGTAACTCAAGGACTCTTCAATGTTGATCTTCGACCTTTTGTCCCATAAAGGCTTTAAGAGAAGCCAATGGCTCGCTAGCCTCCCCAGTTTCTTTTAGCTCGCCTTGGCTTTGGTCTTAATTGTCATCCATGGGGTCCTGCTTTAGCCTTCTATGCTCTTGGGCTGGAGTTTTATAGGGGCTTCTTCTTGTTTCTGCTTTTAGCCTTGTGTCCCAATGCTTCTCTTAATTACAACCACTATCCCAGGACTTGTTTCAAACATGACAGTGGCGCTAATTCTTTTTTGCCTGTTGTGTCATCAGCATTTCTAGTTGTCTCCCTACCCTTAGGGCTCATTTATGTATGTACTTATTTATGTATGGTTTTTTGGTGTATTTATTAGGCTACATGGAGCGGTTCTTTAGGCCTTTACTTTGTAATAACTATATTTATCGATGAGAATCTATTTTTCATTAAAAGGAAAAAAAATCATTTCAAAATTTCACAAATCATTTATTTTTTAATTATTATCCTAAATTAAAGTGAGGTATTTCTTCATCTTTCACCTATTTTATTTTTAGCTACTTCAAATCAAAGCAAAACACTCATTTATTTGTGAAGAATGTTTTATCATAAATAATTAACACAATTCAAATGACAAAATCTTAATAATACTTAATTATTGAGCATAAATCGCACCAAAATTATTGCGCTAGAGTCAAAATATAACAATAACAACTAGTGGTCAAAATCAATCATCTATCCGCCGATTCTAAACAATTAAACCAGAACCCTTTCCATAAATTTCAAGGTTAAATGTTTGGCTACGTAAAGCCTCTCTTACCATTTAAACATAAACGCGAATATACAAGGACCGAAAGTTGCAATTGCCACGCGCCTCCGCAGAAACTGAAAAGTTGTGATCTTTAATATGAATTATGAGATGGTAAACGGAAGTTAGCGTTGGACACACAATAGTGAATGAGAGCGGGTTGATCAAACTATGAATCGTCGCCATCAAGTGCTCAATTTGATCTTCAAGGCATTTTCTCTCCTTCATTCCTAGTAGACTCTGTTACTTATAATTAATTAATAACCCTAATTGAATTTTTTTTAAAATAATATTTATTTCAATTTTGTCAAATTTAATTAATTGATAAGTCTTTAAATAAAAATTTAATTAATTATATATATATATATTTATATTTATTAAGGTTTTATTTATTTCATATAAAATATTTTTCACATTTTCTAATATTGGAGGCACTCAAAAAAATTAATAAGTAGAAAATATTTTCTTAATAAAAAAAACTAGATTATTTTTTAATGACTTTCTTTTTTAAGAAAAAGAAATCATTTTTCATTTTTTTTGGTAATTTTGTTAAATTGTAATAATATTTATACATACATTAAATAAATATTTACTATTAATTTAATATTACAACAAGATAATGAAAAATATTTTCACAGAATATATATTTTTAAAAAATATTTTTTGTGAAATAAACGAAATCTAAATGAATTAATATTAAATTTATATTTTAATTAAAAATACTTAATTTACAAATAAATTATATAAGATAATATTAAATTAAATATTTATATTGAGATTTGTATAGAATCAATTAATAAGCGTATAATAAATATAAATATAAATATAAATATTCAATTTAACAATTATTAAACTATTTTTACGTATAATCGAGTTTATAATAGTTGAATCCATTATAGATTACTCTACAAAGTATAATTTACAGTTATTAAAAATTAATTAATATAATTATTAGAAATGAGCACTCTAGACCCTTAAACAAAAAGCTCTTTTTATTTCTTTTTAAAAAAAAAAATAATAATACTTGTCACTTTATCTATCCTAATGGGAAATTCATTCTCAATTTGACTATGAAACGAGGGTTGGAATTGAATAATTACGTTTCAAAATGTTCCAATTCTCACTTTGCCTATATATATATATATATATACCTTTTATTATATTTTTAAATTATGTAAATGTAAAAACATTATTATTATTATTATTATTATTATTATTATTATTATTTAAAAGCATACCATTTACTATTATTTTCTAAATTAATAATGTTTAAAATTTAATAAAAGTATGAAATACTTTTTATTAATATATAAAAAGCATATCTAAAACTATAAGATCTTAAATTTGAGTTTCATTGGAAATCAATCTATACAATATATAAATATTGAGATTAGCTAAAATACCCTTAAAATTTTAATACTATTATAATTAAAGACTTAATTTAATTGGCTGCTATATTTTTTTTATTAATATTTTTCAACATTTCTAATTTTAATGCAATTATAATTCTAAATTATATATATATATATATATATATATATATATATATATATATATCATTCAAAAAATTATGTAGTTCAAATTCTATTTATAATAGCATATATATATAGTTAATTATATAAAAAAATATTAAAATCTAATTTACTATGTGTCATATTCTTTTTTTCAATAAACGATTACTTAATAAATTAGTATTTTATTAAAATTATTTTTTAACAAATTTTAATTAAAATTATTTATACCGTTAATTATTATAAAAGTTAATTGATTATTTATAATAATTATTGTTATATTTATTTGTTATTTATTACTAATTGTTTATAATTATTATTATTATATTTATTTGCTCAAATTGATTTGTGAGTGAAAATTATATCAGAAAATTATCAATGGCAAAATATTCATACGTAAAATTATAACTCTATAACTATAATTATAATTATAGTTATAATTCTAATATATTTATAATTATAGTTATAATTCTAATATAATTATAATTTAAATTTTAAAAGTTTAGAATTTAATATAACACATTGATGATAAAAAAAATTAAATGAATTATGTATATATTACGAATTTAAATTGGCATAGATTATAGTAATGTTAAAATTTTTATTTCAGTTTGGTTTCTCTAAATTGAAATTACATTGTTATAATTGATTTATTTATTTATTTATTACATATTAATAATTAATCTTAATTGTAAGAGATAACTTCCCATAAAAATAAAGATATAATAAATTTTCATTTGATAAATATTTTTATATATAAAATTAATATTATTATTTTAATTTAAATAATGAAATTTAAGCTTTAATATTTATATGTAAATTATAAATAGAATAATTAAAAATGTGTAAAGATGAAATCACCATTGTTATTATTATGAGATAGAGTTTTTAGCTAAAAATACTAAAATAAATAGAGTATATCTAAGTATAAACTTGATCTCGAACATAAAATGTTTTCAATTAAATATTTATTAAGATTAGATAGAATTTATAATTAATATATAAAATATATAAATTTATATATAAATATTTAATTTAAAAATTAATTTCACATAAATTCAAATTCTCTGTACCATACCCAAATAAATGCAATTTTTAACACACCTCACGCCTAATAATTTTTTAATCCCATCAGGATATTTTTTTTTATTTGATTCCATTAAATTTTTAATTTTCTCACAGGCAGATTGTGGTTGGTGGTTCAAAATATTTTCTTCCTTCCGTGGCCAGATATGATAGTAAGAGGTGAAGGTGGTGATGGCATCGTACCTGTAAAAAGAAAAACAATGGGAAAACACCATTAAAACCCGCTGCCATATTTAAACCCCACCATTACTGCACTACCATAAAGCCCCACTCTTCCTTTGCAATTTTGTACCAAATTTTTTTTTTTTTTCAATTTTCCTCTCTTTTTCTTTTCCTTTTCACTGTTTAGGGGGCAGGACTTTGCCTACCCTTCTTCTTCTTCCCTTTGTCTCTCTGTGTGTTTCTTTCAAGACCATATTCATGTCTGGCTCATACACACAGAATTTTTCACCTGCAAGAACTCTGTCTCCACTTATAAGAACAACCCCAGATGTTGATAGGTAGCTTTTATAAGAAACTTACATCTTTCTTCTTTTTGATATAATTTTTTTTTATTTGGTTTCTGTTGATTTCTGTGTTTATTCTCTCTCGCTCTTTTTTTTTGTTCTTTTTATTTTAGTGGTCAGTATTTGACAGAGCTGCTAGAAGAGCACCACAAGCTTGTACCTTTTAGTCGAGTCCTTCCTATATGTAGCCGACTTTTGAATCAAGGTGATTTTTAATTTCGATCTATATCGATTCTTTCATTTCTTTGTTTATAATTTTGATGCTGAGGGTGTTTAATCCTTCCCTCTTCTTTTTTATTTGTAAAAAGAGAAAATTGAACCTGAATTTCCCGCAAACATGATCTACTTTGTTTTCTTCTTCTTCTTGTTCATTGAAGTTTTTGTTATATTCTCATGTTTAAATTGTCTTAGACCACTGCTGAATTAGAATTGGATATGTTGTTTCTTTATTTATAATCCTTTCAGTATGCTTACATAAAATTGCCTGAGTTGTGCGGCAATATGTACTTCATTGAACCTATCAATTCTTTGGGAAACAGCTTTCTTGAATCTTTTATTTGTAAATTGCTGAAGCTACTTCTTCCAAACACAAGTAATTTTAGTGAAGAAATCTAAATAGTTAGTTCATGACTTATTTCATTTGTTTGATGCGATGGATGATTATCTGCTTAATGAATTTGAAATTAAAATGGAGCTGAAAACATCATACTGTTATGGTCGTCAACAGAAGTGTGTATGCCAAAATATGTTTGAGCCATATCTAATTGATCTTGGTTAAATTAATAGGAGATAGGAGGGCTGGTTAATTAATTTGTCCATTCCAAGGTCAGTCATCACAATTGAAGTGGATCACGATCTGCAGGTATATCAAGTTTCAGGAGTAGAAATTATGACAAATTGCAGTTCTGCAGGAGTCCAAAGTGGTCTATCTTGTTAAATTATGAATTTAGTACCTTGAATTGAACTTCATCAACATTTTCATTGCATAAATCCTCCTCTTCTAGTTTGAATTTATGGGATCACATTTGTGGAGAACATGTCTCAAAACTCAATGTGGTGTCTACTCTCAAATTATGCAAAAAAAAAAAAAAATTTCTTAACTTCTATTGTTAATTAGTTTGATGATTATTTTAAATAGCTGTCTTGTTGACATGTAAGTTTTCTGTGTTGTTCACACTTCATTTTACTTATCTTTGTGACCTCTTAGTTATAAATACGCAAACTTCACAAAGAAAATGGTGAACAGTTTATGAATTTTCATCTTTTTTATTCAAGAGATCTTGAAAGGAAAAAGCTTAGCATATCACTCTTCTATGTAAGCAGAGATATTGAGGGTTTCTGGAATGATCCCCAACCTGGGGTTAAATGACTTTGATAGACTGCAACGTGGAAGCTTGAGCTCCATGGCTTCTTCAGACATATTGCCAAATAATAGAGGAACAGGGATCATTGGGTGGAATGGACTACCACAGGAGGTAAGTTTTTCGGAACTAATTTGAATGCAGTCCCTTAGTTCAGCAATTGGCATTCCTGTTTGTATTGCTTGTTCTGTCTAAAATAATATGGTTAATTCACATTCACTCACACGTTCCAGCCCAGAAAATTTATTTGCGTGAATTAACAAGAATTTGACAAGTCTTAAATAAGAAACAAAGTCGATATATATTGTACAATATCAATTTTCCTTAATGAGATGTGCCTAGGTACTCTTTTTACTAAGACATTGTAAGTTATGGTTTGTTTTAGAAGGCTGCTTGGCAAATCTTTCTACTTTCTTCAAGAACCTATGTCTTGGTGGTTTGAGGGATGTATAAATTTTGCTCCAGTTAGCAAGTGAGTATTCTTCAATTGGACAAAAGTTTTCAGTGTCTGTCATGGTTTCTCATTTCACGTACATTGGTCCTTGCTCCATCTTAACGCTGCATAACATGGCTTGCTGGTCAAACCAATACTGCTAGTGCTCATCATCATTACTTGCAAAGTGGATGTATCTTGCATATCACTTGTATTGTATACCTGTATACATGAGTTGCAATGACTTTGCTTCACATTTTTCCTTGATCTTGCTGGCTCTTTTTCCTCTTTCTAATTCCAATAAATATATTAATTCCAGTTACTATAGTATGACATCATGTTCATTATATGGCAGAGATTAGGACTGCAGGGGATGAATATGAACTGGCAAGCAGCACCAGCAAGCCCAAGTTCTTATATTGTGAAGAAAATCTTGCGTTTGGATATTCCTGTTGATAGTTATCCAAATGTAAGTTATATATTCTACTTGGGATGCTTTACATTGATATCCGTGTAAAAATTTATACTTCCATAAGATTTTGGGTTTTCGTACAATATGGATTAATAAGTATAACATTTGATTTCTTTCCGGATTTTAGTTCAATTTTGTAGGCCGGCTTTTGGGACCTAGGGGCAATTCGTTGAAGCGAGTGGAAGCTTCTACAGGGTGTCGGGTGTATATTAGAGGAAAAGGTTCAATAAAAGACCCAGAGAAGGTGATATGTTTATTGCAGGACTGAATCCAGCGTCCCAACCCTGCAAGGCCCAAGTCAAGAATTTGGGATTGGGTTTATTTATTTATTTATTTTCAAAAAAGGCTATTTGGTTGGTGAAAACCATGTGTTCTCACCAGCAAAGTTGCAGCATAAGTCTTGGCCAATTTATTTTCTGGTCTTTTATTTTATGCTTCAATCTGTTTGTTTTGTCAATGTCTTGATAGTTTTTTCCTTTGCTTTTTTACTCTGAAGGAAGAGTCATTAAGGGGAAGACCAGGCTATGAGCATCTTAGTGATCCTCTGCACATTATAATTGAGGCTGAATTACCTGTCAATATTATTGATATGCAAATGAGACAAGCACAGGAAATCATTGAAGAACTGCTTAAGCCTGTGGTATATCTACTAGCCTCATCCTTTCTCCTGATATTATCTAGCTATTCTAAATCATCAAGGAATATTACTTCTTTTTTTTTTTAATATGATAGTTTCATTTTGTTCACACATTTGGCTCTGTAGGTATCACTCTTTGACAATTATTTTGATTTATTGCTATCAAAAAGCAAATTATGATGGTCGGTCTTAAATATATTCTGCCGATATATGCTGATCATCATTATATCAGAGTCCTAGGAAGATAATGGATATCCCCTTGCTCAGTTTCCTGCTATTCAATGCACTCTTCTTGGCATTTAGATTATTTCTTCTATTAATCGCATTATAGCATCAATGTCACAAGCATGCTAACGTAAAGAAGGATTAAACTCAGTAGATTCAGATCCCAGATAATGGTTTTCTCCTGTCAGTTGATGGTCTTCATCCTCTACTCAAGTATCATTGACTTGTTCTTCCCAGATACTCACTTTTTTTCATCTTGCAATTTGCAGGAAGAGTCACAGGATATCTATAAGAGGCAACAGCTGAGAGAATTAGCAATGTTGAATTCAACCTATAGGGAAGAGAGCCCTGGACCAAGTGGGAGCCTCTCGCCTTTCACTTCAAACGGAATGAAGCGCGCCAAAACTGGGCAATAATACTTCATGATCCAATTTCCTCACTGGTTTTTCTAAACACTCTCTGAATAATATTATCATTTAATGCTTCTCATTATATTTCAATCCTGTATAGCTACAAAGAAGTGCTTTGAAGACCTGGCTGGCTGGTAGTTTCAACCCTGGTTATTATTATTTGTTGGGTAACATAAACATTAACAAGAGAAAGGAAATAGAAATTCATTTGTTATAACTTTTCTCCATGTAATTGCTTGCAGGTGTACAACTATTAACAATTGTTAAATTTGTTCTGTAATTATCATGAACCTTTTTCTTGAACTAGTCTGTAATATATAGCAATAGTGGGATCAGGGACTGGTTTTGATTGCTGCCTTGCATTCTTTCAGAAATGTGAATTCTTCTCTTGGAAACCCTTTTTTCTTTTGTAGGATCTTTTAAAATGAGTGTAGCAGGATGGATCCATAACTCCATAGTACTTTGAGTGAGTTTGACATGGTTATTAGATCTACTGTTAAAAAAAAAAAATTTTAATATATTAGCTAGAGAATATTTAAAATTAATTAAAAATTAAATTTTATATATTTTAACTATAAAAACTACAAAACAGGGTTTTTTTTTCCCAAACCTTTTTTAATAGCATTTGAAATGATTTTTTTTTTGAAAGTGCTTTTTTTTTTTTATTCTGAAACTCAATGCTAAATTATAGGGTTGTACATGGTTCTTAAGGTCCCGAATCAAATTGAAGAATTATATTGAATCAACAAGAATTGTATCGAATTAAACTTATTTTGGTCCTTTGATTCAGTCTTTATTTTTTACTAAGAATTGAATTGAAATTGCACTGAGCTGAAACCAAATTAATATACTTCATATATATATATATATATATATATATATATATATATATATATATATATATGTATTTGTGTGTGTGGACTAAATACAAAGTGTATGTGGATTAAATATAACTTAATATTATAATTCATTTTTCTTTTTTTCTAATAAGTTTAGTTATAAATGTATTAAATTACTTTATAATTCTTAATTATAAGTGTATTATTATACTTACGAATGTTTAATTCATAATTACATTTGTATATTATAATTAAAGATCACATAGCTACTAAATAGCTAAAGGTATATTATATAAGATATGTGTGCTATCATATTATATAATATATTAATTTTAAATTATATATATACTTTATAATTAAAGATTATATAATTTACAAATAGTTAAAAGATATATTATATGATATATTATATATTTATAGTCCATCTTAATTTTTAAATACTAATTTAAAAATGACTTTTTATGAAAATAATTATATAAAATTATTTTAAGAATCAATAATTAAATCGAACTGAAACAAAAGAGCTAAAAATTGTACTGAATTAAAATCAAAATAATGAAAAATTAAACTAAAATTGTACCAAAATTTTAATTTTGTTTAGTTTCAATTCCTGTGCAGACCCAACCGAAATCAGAATCACTCACTCCTACCAAACAGTACTGTTCATCTTGAAAGAACGCAATTTTCTCTAGGTGGTCTAGGGTCCAGGAATCATGTGGCTTGTCCCCAATTGCTGTTGATCATCGCCAACTATCAATATGGCTGGAAAGATGGAAGAGTTTCATAGTCTTAAAAGTAGATTTACTTTTACAATTAAATCCTAGGAGTCAAAATTTTTATAATCAAATCTTAATTGTTTTAAAATCAAAATTTTTATAATCAAATTAACTCTCTGGGGTTAATTTGTAATTAATTAATTAATTAAAGAGTTAATTTAATAAATTGTAATAAATAGCATCCTATATAAGTAATGCACTGAAACCCTAATTCATGTAGAAAATCATAGTGAGCAGAAATAGATTTTGTACATCATAGTTTGTGCGGATCGTCGTTAAATAAAGGTCGAACTTGTGAATAGGTAATAGTTTGCAACAACATAATCGAGGTTTTCTTCGTTATATAGTCAACGTATCTTACAGATATGACTTACTGCTGTGTTTTCTATGTGTTTTATTATTATTATTATTATTATTATTATTATTATTATTATTATTATTATTATTATTCTATATCTTTTAAAAATTTTAAAATTTTAAAATTTGTAGCATTGTAAAGCCGTCTTTATCATCTCTAAACACAATAGTTTCTCTAATTAAATTTTTAGTTAGATTAGAATAGGGTATACTACTTTTTAAAAAATTATATTAATATTAAAATAATTATTCACTAGAAAATTATTTATAAAATTTAAATATTTATTTTTTTAAAAACATTTCATATATTTAAAATTTAAAAAATTTTAGTAATAATACTTTAAAAATCCTACATCACATATGTGTTTTTCTTTTTTAATTTTGTTTATCCCTTTATTAGTACTAGCTTTTTTTATTTAACGTGCTACATAAATTATTTATACTCGTTATTAGTATATACAATTTAATTTTATTCACTTTTTTTAAACAATTTTTAATATATTATATTAGATTAATACCACTTAATTAAAAAATAAATAATTGATTAATATAAATATTTTTAAAATTATAGTATTTTAAAATACTAAGTTTTATAAAATTTTATAATGAAAATTAAAAATAATTTTTAGCTAAAAACTCTATCTCATAATAATAACAATAATAATTTATTTCTATGCATTTTCAATTATTCTCTTTGTAATTTACATATAAATATTAAATTTCATTCTTTAAATAATAATAATAATAATAATAATAATAATAATAATAATAATGTTAATTTAATTAATTTTATGAATGAAAATATTTATTAATTAAAATTTATAAAATATTTATTAAATTAAAATTTATTATATCTTTAATTAGATTATATTTTTATGAAAAGTTATATGTTATAATTAAATTTAATTATTAATAGGCAATAAATAAATAAAAAAAGCAATTATAACATGTAATTTGAATTTAGAGAAATTATCAAACTTAACATTACTATAATTCTATACAAATTTAATTTTGTAATATATACATAATTTACTTAATTTTTTATCATCAATGTGTTATATTAAATTCTAAACTTTTAAAATTTAAATTATAACTATATTTATAGTTATAGAATTATAATTTTACATATGAATATTTTGCTATTAATAATTTTCTTACATAGTTTTTAATCACAAATCAATTTGAGTAAATAAATATAATAATAATGATTATTATTATAAATAATTAATATTATATAAAAATTAAATATAATTATAATTATTATGAATAATAAATTAACTTTTATAATAATTAATAGCATAAAGAATTTTAATTAGAGTTTGTTAAAAAAATTAATAAATACTAATTTATTAAGTAATCGTTTTGTTAGAAAAATGAATATGGCACATAATAAATTAAAATTTTTATATTTACCTCTATATATATATATATATAATTTAGAATTATAATTGTATTAGAATTAGAATTATTGAAAAATATTAATAAAAAGTTATAGTCTTCTATTATAATAATATTAAATTACTAGGGACATTTTAGCCGGTCCTAATATTCCCCGTCCTTCATATATTTATATATTATATAGATATGCCAAATAATTAAGTTAGAAAATTGAAAAAAAAATCTATTAATTAATTTATTTTAAAATTTAAAATAAATATTATATTTTTATGACTTTTATTAAATGCAAATTATTTAATTGTTGTCAAAAATTATATATATTCAAACATTAAAAAAATAATTAATTAAAATTTAAAATTCCTTTTAATACATCTTTTAAAAATTTTAAAATTTTTGTAAAACCTTGCTCATCATATTTTATATCTATAAAGATAATAGTTTTTTTTATTAAATCAACTTTTAATTAGACTAGGAAAGAGCGAACTCTTTTTTAGAAAATTATATATATATATATATATATATATATATATATATATATATATATATATATATATATATATTAGTTTTTTTTAGCACGTATATAGTAGTTTTTTTTAGCACGTGCATTATTTTTTAAAAAAAGTCCAATATAATTATTTTAATTTTTTAATAAAACTTATAATTAATTGCACAATTCATGAATATATTATAATTTTAAATAATAAAATTATTAAATAAAATAAAAAAAAATTTATGCATTATTATTTTTTTCTTAATAATTTAAATCTCATGCTTCAATATATTAGATTCTCAAATATACTGTAAATTTTTAATATATTTCTCAAGAGCATTGAAGATTTGATGTAGTTTTTTTAAGCATGTGCAAGCTACTCAGAATACAACTCAACTCAACTCAACTAAGCCTTTATCCCAAAAATTTGGGGTCGGTTATATGGATTCGCTTTTTCCACTCTGAACGATTTTGGGTTAAATCCTCAGAAATGTGTAATGCTTCTAAGTCATGTTGTACTACTCTCCTCCAAGTTAATTTAGGTCTACCCCTTTTTTTCTTTCTATCCTCTAACCTAATGTGCTCTACTTGTCTAACTGGAGCCTCCGTATGTCTACGCTTCACATGACCAAACCACCTCAATCTCCCTTCTCTCAACTTATCTTCAATTGGCACCACTCCTACCTTTTCTCTGATACTCTCATTACGGACTTTATCTAATCTAGTATGGCCACTCATCCACCTTAACATTCTCATCTCTGCAACTCTTATCTTAGATGCATACGACTCTTTCAGTGCCCAACACTCACTACCATATAACATAGCCGGTCGTATGGCTGTACGGTAAAATTTTCCTTTTAATTTATTAGGAATCTTACGATCACATAAAACTCCCGTGGCACGTCTCCACTTCAACCATCCGGCTTTAATCCTATGACTAACATCCTCCTCACATCCTCATCTACTTGAAGGGTGAGCCTAGATATTTAAAGTGATTACTTTGGGACGGTACCACCCCATTCAAACTAACTCCTTCCCTATTACCGGTTTGGCCTTCATTGAACTTGCAATGCATGTATTCTCTTCGTTCTACTTAACTTAAAACCCTTTGACTCTAGAGCACTTCTCCAAAGTTCTAGCTTCCTATTGACTCCTTCTCGTGTCTCATCTATCGAACAATATCATCCGCAAACATCATGCACCAAGGAATACTCTCTTGTATATGTTTAGTCGGTTCATCTAAAACTAATGTAAAAGGTAAGGGCTTATGGTGATCCTTGATGTAATCCAATTGAGATCGGAAAATCACTTGTGTCCCCTCACTGTGCGAAAAATAGTAGTTGCTCCTTCATACATATCTTTAAATACTTTTATGTACCTAATAGATACCCTCTTTTGTTCTAACACATTCCATAAGACCTCTCTTGGAACACTATCATAAGCCTTCTCCAAATCAATAAAAACCATGTGTAGATCTGTCTGCCCAGCTCTATATTTCTCCATCAAGCTTGTAATGAGAAAGATCGCTTCCATAGTTGAGCAATGGGCATGAAACCAAATTGATTGAGAGAGATAGAAGTATCATGACGTAGTCGATGCTCCACAATTCTCTCCCACAACTTCATAGTATGGCTCATGAGTTTAATTCCCCTATAGTTTGAGCAACTCTGTATGTCTCCTTATTTTTAAAAATAGGTACTAAAATACTCTTCCTCCATTCATCAGGCATTTTCTTTGAGTTTAGAATCTTATTAAATAATTTAGTTAACCATGCCACTCCCATATCTCCCAAATACTTCCACACTTCAATTGGTATTTCATCGGGTCCACAGGCTTTACCAACTTTCATTCTCTTAAGTGCTTCCTTTACTTCTAAAGATCGAATCCTTCTAGTATAATTTACATTCTTTTCTATTGTTCTATAATCTATATTCACGCTATTACCATTTTGACTATTATTAAAGAGATCATTAAAATAATTTCTCCATCTTTCTTTAATGTCCTCATCTTTCACCAACACTTTTCCTTCTTTATCCTTAATGCACCTAACTTGATTGAGATCTTGACATTTCCTTTCTCTACTCCTTGCTAATCTATAAATATCTTTCTCCCCTTCTTTAGTTCCAAGTTTCTCATATAACTTTTCAAAGGCCTGTGCTCTTGCTTGACTAACTGCCTTTTTTGCCTCTTTCTTTGCTATCTTGTATTGTTCATATGCCTCATTATTATCACATTTAGGTAATTTCTTATACCATTCCCTTTTTCTCTTCACTGCCTTTTGTACTTCCTCATTCCACCACCATCTCTCTTTTGAGGGTGGTCCATGTCCTTTAGACTCTCCAAGTACTTTTCTAGCTACTTCTCTAATCTTTGATGCCATCTGTATCCACATATCAATGGCCTCCATATCTAGCTTCCATACTTGGACTCGAGAAGCTCATTTTGAACTTCACTTGCTTTACTCCTTTGAACTCCCTCCACTTTGTTCGAGCTACACTATTTCTTCTAACCTTACTTGAATTGTTCCTAAACTTGACATCCAAGACCACCAACCTATGTTGACTTGTTAAAGCCTCTCCTGGAATGACCTTGCAATCCTTGCATAGAGCTCTAGTTGTCTTCTGGTTAAGAAAATCGATTTGGCTTCTATGTTGCCCACTTTTGAAAGTCACTAAATGTGACTCTCTTTTTATAAAGTAGGTATTTGCTAGTATTAGGTCGTATGCCATAGCAAAATCCAGGATGCTTTTTCCTCCTCATTTATTGCCAAAACCAAAACCTCCATGAACATTCTCATAACCTTGCCTATCACTTCCTATATGTCCATTCAAATCTCCACCAATGAAAACATTCTCTTCATTCGGTATGCTTTGCATTAAATCATCCATATCTTCCCAAAACCTTTGTTTACTCTCCTTTGTCTAGTCCTATTTGTGGGGCATAAGCACTAACTATATTTATTGTTTCTCCTTCTAGTACTAGCTTTACTAGTATAATTCTATCTCCTACTCTTTTCACGGCTACTCTGCGTCTTTCAATGTTGTCTATGATTATACCCACTCAGTTCTTATTTCTCTCCTTTCCAGGTAAACCACGGTTTGTACCTGAATTACCCACTTCCTTACTTTTCTCTCCTACCCATTTAGTCTCTGAATGCAAGCAATATTCACCCTTCTCCTTTCCAAGGTATCCACAAGCTCCATTAATTTTCTGTAAGTGATCCAACATTTCAAGTACCAACCACGATCCTCCTCCTATCCTGCTCCTTCCTAATTGTTCTCCTTTTATGATATCTTCTATTGTTTTCTATATCTATCTTCTGTTCTGTTCCACTATCTGTTCTACTATCTGTCCTATGGACTAACTTTTTTACCCACACCCGTCCATGACGTGGGAACCCTTGCTCACTTAACACCACAATCGGGCGACGGCATGGCGCGTCGTTTTCAGTGAAAGCCCTACACACTAGCAAATTTATTACTACACCGGGCTCGATGTAGCGTCGTTAGTAGAGGACGCCCCAACGTTTATATCATTTGAATCTATATCATAGGGTGTGACGAAATTTTTATGCTGGTTGTCACCTACCGCAACCCTCCTCCTTTACCCGGGCTTGAGACCGGCTAAGCGCAAACTACTTAGGCGGAGTTAAGCTACTCAGAATACAATTTGAGAAAAATTTTATTAGTACTCAAAACTCTTATTACTGTACTGGAACTTATCCTATGTCTGATTTGTCATTCACCTAGACACCTTATAAGGATGTTTAGTTTTCCTCACATTAATATAGTTTTAAAGACACTATATCATTGATCTATATCATTGATCCTCCATCATTGCCATTTAGTTTACCTCCGTGAGTTGCCTTCATATTCAGTTTTTGTCCTTTGTATTTAATGCAAAGCATGAATGACCTTTTGACGTTTTTGATAGCATCATTTGCTTCATTCATTAATAAACTGGTTCATTGCAAAAGAAGGGTAAAGGTAACATGTCAACTGTAAGCTTTTGAACTTTTATATATATATATATATATATATATATATATTTGTTTTTATTGTACCTTTGTGGCAATAACACTTCTTTGTACGCTATGTTCTTCGTGTATGTTCCTTTTTTCCTCTTCATTTTGTTTGACTTCACCAAGACTTTTGTAATTGACATCAAGATTCCTCTGGATAACGCAACATATAATTGTCCATGTGAGAATATGAGCTCAGGCAAATACACTCCCACATTTGGTATTGTTTGTCCTTGGGCTTTATTGATTGTCATTGCAAAGCAAAGTCTGATTGGAAATTGTTTTCTTTTGAATTGAAATGGGTATCTCTCATTTTTTGCGGGTGAGAGTGGAATCCTTGGCAAGAAAACATGTTTTCCTGAATGTTGTCCAACAGTTATTTCTGCATGTATTACATTAGTAGAAAATCTCTTACAAACCATCCTTGTTCCATTGCACGATCCATTAGATGGATCTAAATTTCTCAAGAGTATTATCGGGCAATTCACTTTCAGTTCAAGTCGATGTGGTGGTAGTCCATTTGGCAATAGAATGTTTAGAAATTCCTCTTGATAGTAATTGTTTGTATCATCTACTGCTTCATCAAAACTGGCAAAAATCTTGCTTTCTTTGGGAAATATTTGTATCATCTTTTGATTGAGTTTGTCCACATACTCATTCGTTGTTGCTAAGATTGCTCGTTTTGTCATGTATTCTACTAAGCTCCAATTTTCCTTCAAAGACGGGAATATGGCATCAATCAATTCCTCCTCACAACTTTCTTCATCTCTATGTTTCACCACCATTTGCTCTGGTATCATTATTAAATCATCATCTGACGTTGGTTGCTCCTTGTTGCCAACTCTAAGGAGGAAGTCACCGAAATATTTATCTGCCCTTGCCCTCATATTCATAGTAAGTCTTAGTACTTCCATTTTTCTCCAAAGGTAGGATTTGACCAAACTTGCACTTATAGTCTCTTGTCTTGTCCCTCAGGGCACCACTGGGAGCACTTGTCGAAAGTCTCCTCCAAATACGATCACCTTTCCTCTGAACGGCTTTGAATTGTCCATGATATTCGTGAACAGTTTCTATGGCAAATCTTTTTGCCATTGGTGCTCCATCCCATATTATCACTCTTGCTTTTCTCAACAATTCTACTTTCACAATTTATTTTGATATTTCACAGAAACTTGTCTCTGTTAGGCTCGATGGTATACTTAATCGAGAATGTGTTGTACTTCCTCCAGGCATTATTGCTGCTGCTACTCCTGAAGTTGTTGCTAAAGCTATCATTCCCTTGGATCTTATGTTGGCAAGCAATGCGCGATAAAGGAATGTCTTTCTAGTTCCTCCAGGCCCATTAACGAAGAAAACTCCATTTTTATTTGAGTTTACCCTTTCCAATATAATTTTATACGCTTGTTGCTGTTCTTCATTCAACTTCATTGTTGCATCTAGGTCTTCTTGTGGGATTTCTACAGCCTACATCATATTTTGTAACTTGATTTAATGACTATTAAAAGTGATATATTTTATTCAATGAATAGATTATGTATTGAACTTACCAGTTCATTTGCTATTTCTCTTGATTTCGAAGGACCTTTTTTGCTATTTCTCTTGATTTTGAAGGACCTTTTTCTATTTCAATTGATTCAATTTTTGGCAAATCATAAATTTTTGTCTTTTCCCATGCTCTGCAAATGATAGACGATACCATTCAATGTGCATGAAATTTGATTTTCCACAGAGTCAAGTATTCTTCTAAAACCTTCTAACATTGCTTCTAAATAGTCATGCCATAATTTCCTAACATTTGCTAGTTCGCAATAGACTAATAAAATGGTGATAGTATTTTAAGTTCGCTTGGCTTTTTGAATACCATAGCTTCACTCATGCATTCTGATGCACTTAGCTTCACTCATGCATTCTGATGCACTTTGGTCTGATTCTCGCAAACCCCTATTCATAGCTCATTCTTTGAATGTGTCATATCTTACTCCATCTACAGTAAAAAATCATTAAATGACTTTGGTCCCCTTACGTGGCTCAGTAAAAACCTTAGGTAATATTTTTCTCTTTCTATCGGGTTTGCTGCATTTACACGGCCTATCACTTTTTTTTTTCATTTTTCTAAGATTTTTCCCATTTTATTCCACACGTAATGCTCTAGGAATTCCCTATATAGTAATCCTTTTGCATTGTCATCAACAGAGCATTTTTCGAAGAATTTTGTGAGCATAGTTCTTGAGATGTGATCCCATTGAAGAACATGTTCCAAATTTAACAATTTTCCAATATGTAACCATTTGTTTATTTGGAAGGTGCAATTGCAGATTTATAACAGGTGGATTTATTTCATTTAGTTCAAATTCAAATATTCTCCACATAGCCTCTTGAGCTGACAACCATCTTGCATCTTGAAATTGTTATATTTCATCTATGTGATTTTCACCGTCTTCATGACTGATATAAATTGACACTCTGTCATGTCCTTTATATATGTACTTGTAGAGATACTTAATTGCCTTCAAGCCCGAACATATTTCAATATTGATGTGACAATTATATCTTGTCAAGAGATATGGGTTAAAAGGAACCACTAATCTGTTGTCAAGTATTTTTCTCCTTGCTTTGACTTGAAATTTTAAAAAGTATAAATTGGTAATAATATAATTTTCATTTTTATATCAGAAGCTTATATTATTTGATAAAGTGAGTAGATCTATGAAATCTTTCATATTCTTACCCTTTTTTTTAATTTTATTTAAGAAATCAATTAATAGTTATTTATTAAATGATCTAATTTATATGAAATGAATATTTAGATTCTAATTTTAATTGTAATTCTTTTTTTATTTAGGGAATTAATAATTTTGTTATTATTGACTACCAAATGTTATTATCACACACACATACACACATTAATAAACATATATGATATTATAATTCAATAAGAATGATATTACCTGGCATCCATTATTTGGTCTTCTATATATGGGGTAGCCATCTTTCTCTTTAGTTGTTTTTGAAGAGTATTATCGCAGGTAATGAAATCTGCATTTTTCATTAATCATACATGGACACTTGAGATTCTCATCTCTACATGGACCATGAATCATGTGCTTTGCCACCATTTCATATAGGTATGGGTGTTCATTTTCATTCGATATTTTTGTGCTCACATATTGATCGAATTCATCTGGATTTAAGAGTTTGTGGCCTGGTTGTAGAATCACTAATATGTGTGCATGTGGCAATCCTCTTTTTTGAAGTTCAATTACATGGACATGAGCTGCAACTTTTCCAAATATTTCCTTTTTGTACAATTGATCCTTGAGATCTTGCAATTTTGCCCGAAAGACTGTTGTTGTTAAATCGGGTCTATTTTGAGTTTTTTGTCGTAGTTTCAACTCCTCTTTTATTTCTTCCCATTTCGGATTACATGTCATTGTAATGAAGAGGTCAGGCTTCCCAAACTGTTGTACTAATGCCATTGCATCTAGATACCTTCGACACATATCTAT
The DNA here is from genome assembly GCF_030052815.1 of Hevea brasiliensis. NCBI lineage: Eukaryota > Viridiplantae > Streptophyta > Magnoliopsida > Malpighiales > Euphorbiaceae > Hevea > Hevea brasiliensis. Next base: position 143,340 of record NW_026614593.1, on the reverse strand, counting down.
AGGACCTCCAATAAAAGAGGCAGGTAGCACATTTCCCTTCGCTACTCAATTCCCTCTTATCTCGCCTGCATGTACACTATCTACTATGCCTTAGTATAATTCACTTCTTATATGTGATTGTTGTGTTCTGTAATAATCTAACCTTGTTGTTTCTAGTTTGATGTACATGTCAACCACAAACTGCTGCAATAGGCGTCCTGCTAGTAATAGCAAAGACTCTTTTGTCTCTCATTTGAAGCTTGTAGGAGTAATATTCTCGGCATGATACGTTTCCAAAAGACCCTCGCTTTACAACTGAAATGGAAATGACATTGTCATAGTAATATGATAAACAATTAATAGAATTATAAAATATTAGAAGGACAATTTATTGTTTGTTTAGTAATTCCTTACCTAGGATTTCTTTGTTAAAAATATCTTGAACTGATGTTAAATTTAGTGTAATTGATCCATTATCTCCTGATGGAACATTGCAGAAATTTTGATCATTTGATAAGAAGCATTTTTTAATATTTTGGTGCCATCCATTTTCTCCTTTAGGATTAAGTATGGGATATTGCAATGGATCATAACAGCCAAAATAATCCTTCACTCTATATCTATTTCCAGAGTGCTCATGCACTATGATTTCTCTTTCCAATGGAACATTTGGATTATTTCCTTCTACCCAAATAGTAGCTACCTCATCATCTGTGAGTGAATTGTAAACTCACTAATCTGTCTGTACACTTTTTGTTATCCTAACTTCCAGATTTTCAAATGAATCAAAACCATTTAGTCTTTTGAAGAACTGAGCATATGGATTATCCTCAAGGATTTTCATCAGTTTGGTTATGATAGCTTCATTCTTTAATTGTTGTCATTCTATTTTAAAGTTCGTTGTCTTTGTCATAGAAGTACAATTGAAAGTATCATGGATTTCCATCATTTGGTATCAAAGTAGGTAGATCATGGTATATTTGTCCTTGAGCTCTAAATGTGTAGACTCCATGTTTACTTGATGCAAGATCTTCATCCAAATTAACTCCGAATGATGTGAATGAAAAAATGTTGTTATATAGTCAAATGTTGTTTTGAAATTCTTGTGCTTCATTTGAGTTAAAAGTGAAAAGATAAATTAGTTCTTCAGGGATCTGTATTGTTGCTAGCTTGATTTTCCTGTTTTGACAACACAATGTTGGTGGTTCGTATTTGAACTTCTTCGCTCCACAATGTTGGCATGGTTCTACCTTCTTTAATTTGTGCAACAGAGAGCATGCCGGTTTATATGATGATTATCCTTAAAAAAAAAACCATTCGACATAATTATTCAAATGCTTTATTCATTTATTTATTTAAGGCATTTAGATTTTCAAACCTTCGTCATGTTGGCATGGTTCAAGTTGTGCTCTGTGTAACCACTGGACTCTTTTTTTCCTTATATGTTGGTTGGCATTTCTCCCTTGACCTCTGATAAATTGCTTTTCAATTTTCTTTTCTTTTTTTTTTTTACTTATTTTTCAATATATGCTCTTTTACTTTCATTAGTCAGATTATTATAATTTCTCACCTTGCAAAAGTAAAAGAAAGTGAACATATAAATATGAATGTTGGTTACCTATATATTTTTATGAATGGACAATTTAGATTATTTAGTGTCATACCATTCTATTCTTGAATTTGTGTTTCTCGGGCAAAGTTGATGCAAAGATGTTAATAAGACCCGAGAAAGGTGTAGCCTATAAGCAAATAAGCAAATAGGATTAATTAATTAATCTACTGCATGTAATAATTGGTGGTTGTTCTGTATTTTGATTATTTTAATTTATGAATTCCTTTTTGTTATTAAAATGAAATTAGTATAGAACAGATATTTTCACATTTAAGTTTTGTACCTAATAAATAGTTTGGTACTAAATATTTTGGAATCTTTTTAATGGCAAAAAACGATACAATTACTGCAGGATTATATAAAATAATGGATTTTCTCTATAAGCAAATAGAAGTCAACTACAAGTCAGATAGCTAGTAGTTTATATGATACAACTCAGGGAATTTTTAAAAAGCATTTATAAAATTTAATTTAAAAAAGATTTATTTAGAGTGTGTTTGGTATCACTATAATTTCTATGTTTTTTGTTTTATGAAAACCTAAAACAATTTTAATTTTTTATCATTTATTTTTTTAAAATTATTTTTTTAAACCAATGTGCTTACATATATGAATTTTTTAAGAAATAATAAATATAAATTATTGATTAAAAAAATAAAATTTAAGTTAGAGTTGACTAAGTAAAGATTAAATAACTTCAAATAGGATAAGCTCTTTACTACTCTGGGAAAACTCTGTCTGTATCTTTTCATATTTCTATTTGTACATCTAGATTTAGATCTAGAAAAGCAGTAATTTATTAGTCTAATGAGAGTTTGGCACTCACTTTCCAATTGCTATTGCAAAACTTGGTTGTTTACTATACTATATGTTAGGTTGTTTTTCATTGACTATTTCATCTCTTTGTGGTGTTCTTAATGCTGGCTATTACATACCGTCAAAAGTGTTATAATTGATAAAAAGAAAAAAGGAAGACCACAAACTAAAACATCACCGAATGCACTAATTTAAGAGTAATACAATAAAAGTATGCAAAAAGAGATTAAAACCATATTCATGATTCAAATCAACTTACAGAGAAAGTAGAGTTACCTTGTAATGTAATAAATCTTTGATGTTGAACTTTGAGAAAGTTGAGTTGGCTTGTTGTGTTGATCGTTGATGATGCACTTTGAATCTTAATTTTTATGCTATATTTATTTAAGAATAATAATGAAAATAATGAAAACAACTTCTTTTTATAAACACATTAGTTAAATTCAAATCAAGCTAGTATTAGAATGGATAACTCAATTTGAATTGAAATAGGAGTTTATTTATTTAAATATTACACAATTCTAGAGAAAGTATTACTAAAACAATTGGTCACAATTATCTTAGACCCATATATACTTGAAGCCATTCACATATAATTTTAACATATATATATATATGCTAAAAAAAAGTTACAATCAACGTATCAATTGGCACTACCAATTTCAGTAGTATATGAATGAAATCATGGTAAAAAAAATTATGGGAAACAAATCAACTGCTCGTGGGAGAAAATCATGAGGAAAAAAATTATAAACTTTGATGTATAAGTTAAATATTATAAAGTTTGAAAATTATTAATCATGAGAAAAAAAAAATCAACTTGTAGAGAAAATATAGTTACCTTCTAATTGTCACGACCCAAATTATGAGCCGGACTAGCACTAGAACTTGGGTTAGCACAAGGCCCCCAAAGGTCGTAGTAAGCCTAATTGATATTAGCTCAATCATAAAGCCCATATCTAGAGCTCATTTTCAAGAAATCAATTGAACAGAGTCCTGCCATAAACTGGACTACCTAACAGGGAATTTTAGCTCACCCAACCTGTGATCCCAATTTATATAAATTTGGGGAGCTTTGCTCACCCTTATAGTCCTCAACATAACAATTATATCAAATGGGAGCTCAGCTCCCTCATCCAAGGTATATATTCATCCCATTCAACCACACATGCATAAATATAGGTTTACAATTTAAAAAATAAATAAACTATTATAGTCCCAAACCAATTAAAGTACTGTTAGCACATGCAGAGTTCTAGATTTTTAATCAATACTATGAAATACTAATATTTGTTGCTAGTGGACTTGTGAGGAAGGAAGCAGGTTAATCACAAAGAAAAAGAACCTCCTATAACTTGGAAAAAAAATAGGGTGAACAGGAGTGAGCATTCGACTCATAGAGCTAAGATATTGATTTTAAATACAATTTTTATAACTATCTAAGGCTAATACATCCCTAAGGGTGAAATGCAGCATATATCAACACATTCAACCAAGTTCAAACAATATTTGCATAAAGAATAATTTGGAGTACTCACACACCCGTGTGTCACATAAATCAAATATATATATATATATGGGAGCTGATTCCCTACACAGCTCTCTTAATTCCAACCTCTGCCAGCAAGATCAACTCAACCCAGACTTTCTCTTAATAATCCAAATGCGGAGGTCAGCGAGATCAACTCAAAGCCGTACTCACCCCGACTTATCACAAAAAGGACCAAACCCCAAGCAAGACTAGGTCAATCCAATCTGCTCGTCTTACCCATATTTGGTACCACACCTCATGTACGCCAACACATGCACACAGCTTTAAATTACCCTAAGGCAACACCCACATCAATTTCATCAAATAATAATGCAACACAAAGTGTGCCTATAATAGTTATATACATATAATTATAAGTAAATGCATGAGCATGCCTTATATGTATAATAATATTGAAATTATAAATAAAATCAATATCTACTCACAGATTATTCAAATGTCACTAAGGCGACTAAGAAGATGAGGAAGGTTGACTCGGATCACCTAAACAACCATATTAAAGAAATTATCAACATGAAGTCAAAACAAATAATTAAAGAGCCTAAGATACCCTAGGTTTATGCCAAAAATCCAACAGAATTTTTCCTGTACCTAGGACCTACCCAACCTGTAAAATAACTCAACTAACAGTTCTTAATCCAAAAGGCCTCAAGCCCACAATACAACAACTATACAATGCCCCTGCTAAGCTTAGCAAACTAGTTAATCCCCACATAAAATAATTATTTAAAAATTCAGGACGTTATATTCTTTTATCTTTATAGAAAATTCGTCCTCGAATTTTTATACAAAGCAGAACCAATACACTGAGCTATATACTAAACAAGTATGGGTACTTATTGCGCATATCCCACTTTAACTCTCAAGTGCATTCCTCTATAAATTGGCTCCTCCATAAGACTTTAACTATAGGGATCTACTTTGAACGAAGCTGTCTCATCTGATAGTCCCTATGACTACTGGCTACTGGCTACTCCTCGAAGGTTAAATCCTTATTTAACTCCACTGTATCTAGTTGCAGCACATGAGAAGGATCGGGAATATACTTCCTAAGCATGGAAATATGGAATACTAAGTGGACGTGAGAAAGATTTGATGGCAACTCCAATTGATAGGCAACTGCTCCCACTCTGTTTGTGATCTCGAAAGGTCCTATGTAACGGGTTGCCAACTTGCCTTTCTTTCTAAATCTCATAACCCCTTTCATAGGAGAGACCTTTAATAACACATAATCATCCACTGCAAATTCTATACCTTTTCTCTTTGAATCTGTTTAACTCTTCTACCTGCTGAAAGCTGTCTTTAAATATTCATTGATTAAAGGAACCATCTCTGAAGTGTACTGCCCCAGATCTAAATCATGTACTTTTGTCTCTTCAACTTCTATCTAACACAGAGGGGACCTACACTTCCTACCATATAATGCCTCATAGGGTGTCATTCAAATACTAGAATAATAGTCGTTATTATAAGCAAACTCCACTAATGGTAGCTGATCATATCATTAATCTCCAAAATTCGTGACACACATGCGAAGCATATCTTCCAATGTCTGAATTATCCTTTCAGATTGTCCATCTATCTGTAGGTGGAAAGGCATACTAAAATTTAGCTGTGTGCCAAGTGCTTCCTGAAGTTTCCTCTAAAACTAAGAAGTGAACTGGATCCCTCTGTCAGATATTATGGAAACAGGAATCCATACAATCTGACTATCTCACGGATGTATAACTTTGCATACTGAGCAACAGTATAGGTGGTTTAGATAGGCAAAAAGTGAGCCGACTTAGTCAAATGGTCCATAATCACCCATATGGAATCATAACCCTGGGTAGTATGAGGCAACCCAGTCATAAAGTCTATAGTGATTATTTCCCACTTCCACTCTGGAATGGGAATCTCCTGCAACTTCCCTGAGGGCTTATGATGGTTAAACTTTACCTTTTGATAAGTTAAGCACTTAGACACAAAATATGCTATGTTCCTCTTTATGCCATTCCCCCAGTATTTATCTTTTACATCATGGTACATCTTCTTGGAGCTTGGGTGGACACTGTAAGGTGTATAGTGTGCTTCCTACATAATTTCATTTTTGAGGTTGTCCACATCTGGCACACATACCCTAGAACCTTGCATAAGGGTACCATTTGTACCAAAACCAAACTCACAGTCTTCCCCTTGCTATACTCTTTCCACAATCCACATTAATTGTGGGTCTTTATGCTAGAAAACTCTAATTCTGTCTAACAAGTCTGGCCTTACTCTGAAATGTGCCAAAAATGCACCCGAATCAGTTATATCCAGGATCAAACTCTGATCTAATAATTCATACAACTCTCGAATCAATGTTCTCCTCTCTGTTGATATATGTGCCAGGCTACCGGAAGACTTCATGTTTAAAGCATCTGCCACCACATTTGCTTTACTTGGGTGGTACTGGATGGTGCAATCATAGTCCTTTAGAAGCTTCATCCATCTCCTTTGCCTTAAATTTAGATCCCTCTATTGAAAGACATACTTTAAGCTTTTATGATCGGTGTATATCTCACACATTTCACCATACAGATAGTGCCTCTAAATTTTTAGTGCAAAGACTATAGCTGCCATTTCTAGATCATGAGTGGGGTAGTTCTATTCATGCTTCTTTAATTGTATCGAAGCATAAGCCACCACTTTACCATGTTGTATCAAGACACACCCCAACCCAACTCTAGAAGCATTGTAGTACACTGTATATCCTTATTTACTCATAGATAAAGTCAACACAGGAGTTGTAATTAAATAATCTTTAAGCTTCTAGAAGTTTTGCTCATACTCATTCGACTAGAAAAATGAGACATTCTTTTGAGTCAACTGTGCCAGATGAGTTGCTATCCTGGAGAAGTTCTGTATAAAGTGCCTATAATAACTTGTTATCGATGACTATAATAGGCCTAAGCTAATTAGTTACTGCTTCAATTTCTTGGGATCCACCTGAATACCTTTACTAGATACCACATGTCCCAAGAATGAGATGCCCTCTAACCAGAACTCACACTTTGAAAATTTAGCATACAGTTGATGCTCCCTTAGAGTTTGTAACACCATCCTTAGGTGCCAAACATGTTCTTCCTCAGTTTGAGAATACACCAAAATATCATCTATGAACACAATGACAAAGCGATCCAAAAATGGCCTAAACACCCTGTTCATTAAGTCCATAAAGGTCGTTAGTGCATTAGTGAGTCCAAAAGGCATCACCACAAACTCATAATGACCATACTTTGTTCTGAATACTATTCACTTTTGATCCTCAATTGGTGATAATAACCCAACTATAGGTCTATTTTTGAAAAGTATATGGCCCCTTGTAGCTGATCAAACAAATCATTAATTTGAGGAAGTGGATATTTATCCTTAACTGTTACTTTATTCAGCTGTCTGTAATCAATACACGGCCTTAAGGATCCATCCTTCTTCCTCACAAATAGAATGAAGTACGTGGCCAAATGAATCCCTTGTCCAGTAGCTCTTGTAGTTGCTCTTTTAGTTTCTTTAGCTCTACTGGTGCCATCCTATAATGTGGCATAGAAATGGGATTTATACCAGACATAATATCTATGTAGAACTCTATCTCCCTATCCAATGGCAATCCCGAAATCTCCTTAGGAAACACATCTACAAATTATTTGACAACAGGTATATTCTCCACATTAGTACCTTTAACAAATGTGTCTCTCACTAGTGCCAAATACACTTGACATCCACGCCTCAATATCTTTCTAGCGCTAATGCCTGACACTAAGTTGTATGGAGCTACACTCCTGTTACCATGAAAGCTAAACTCTTCCACTGTAGGAATTTGGAAATACACCTTTTAATTATTTCTCAATCTTAACTCCGCGATTGGTTTTCATTAGCACATCCACCGTATAGTATCATACTATAGTACTAACCTACTACTCATTTTATGGAACACAGGCCATTCACCATGGATAATTCTTTCTGTATCTCTTTCTTAACATGACCATCAAAACATTATCATTCCCTACTATCCTTTATAGAGAATTTCTCTTCATGGTTAGATAGGTATCCTTGAACCTATAATTTCTACCTGTACTATCATGGTAGTGAGAAATGGGTATTGTACCATAATCCTAGATAAGATACTTTACGCATTCATTCTTTTTAATATCTCTTGATCCTCCTCTTCAATTTTCATCATCTCTTTGTAATTATTGTGCTCTACCTACAGGATTTCACTGCACCAACTCCTTATTGTACCACTGCTCTACCTGGCATATAATCTCATTCTTTTCTCTCATCAGGCATATTTGAATCCATTAGGTTGAGTTTTATTCAACTTACTATCTACTGACTTTACTTCTTTATCTGATAAGATAGTTCAAGTTACCATTGCACACCTTTTAGTTACCACCTACTTTGGTTGCCTACCTCACCTAACTTTCCTCATACTATTAACAATTGAAAGGTCCTTGTCCCATTGCCCCTTATTTTACTTTGGGGATAGAAAAGAGACAAAATCTAATCTAAATCCTACTCCAGGTTTAGGCTCCTAAAACTGCATTAATTATGACCTACTCTAAGTTCTACACTTCTAAGTTCCATGCCTTGATAAACATCTACCTATTATTGCCCTTTTCTAAGCTTTATATCCTTACTTTTCTATTTACCTCATTTTCCTACCCTAAAATCGCATTCGCCTCTTTTGTATCTTGACTCTACTATTCCTAATCTTATCCTAATTTGGGTCTTTCAATTTGTTCTTTAGCCAACTCCTTTATCTTACCTAAAGCCTAGCTTTGACTATTTTATTCTTTACCTTTATTCTCTTTCTTAACCTAACTATCATTTCAGAAACTTATATCCCTTCACTGTTTCTATCAAGTAATCAATACCAGGACAGACAGATCCAAGACAGACAGATTTAGTCACTTATATCCCATACAATCTGACAAGTCACTTATATCCCTTCACTGTAATCAATACCATGACAGACAGATTTAGTCAGAAAAGAGTTTCTGATAAGAAAATCTAATTAATCAAGAACTGGAATTAAAAGAGAACATAATATTCATGGCAAATGGGGTTTGACATAAACTATGACTTCAGCTCGAATTGGGATTTTGTAACAGAGAGATTCTAGTGCATGGTAACATATGATTAAAGGTTCATTTAAGGTATTCCTTGTTACTTATTAGGTGGCCATGGCACGCTATGCTAGGTGTCAACCATGGTCTATGAGATGCCTAAAATGATTTAGAGAAATCATTTATTGTAAGAAAGAGTTCTGATAATATTAAGAGTTAATATCATATCTTATTGCCAATTAGTGATGGGCCTAGTGAGTCACACACATACATAAGATAATCACCAAGTAAAATATGATTTAATTGATTAATTAAAGAGTTTAATTGATTAATTAAATAGGTTTGATTTGCAATAAGATTACAAAGTCCCTAACATGACTTGAAACCAAATCTGAGTTATTGGATGTATAGCATAACTTAAATTTATATTTAAAGTGTTTAAATATGAATTTAATTATGAGAAATTAATTAATAGAGATTAATTAATTGATTTATATTTGATATAAATTGATTAGAAGAGGAGAAATAATGATTTTGGGTTGAGAACTCAAAATTACAACATAAGGGTAATTTGGTCATTTCACATGGTGACATATGGTGCATGTGTATGGTAACACATGGCACCATATAAGCTTGCCATTTGTCTTTGTATTATATAAGATGATCAAAGTCAAGATTAAGTCTAGCTTTGACACTTGGCTTAATTTGATTAAGTCAATTAATAATAAGATGCAATGTGGTGGTGACATGTAGTATAGGGTTTAAGTGACTTAATGACCTAATTATATAAAAGGGAAAAGAAAAGAAGAAACATAACACTCTTGTTCTCTTCCTCAAGGTGGTGGCACATCTCTCTCCCTCTCCTCTTCATCTTGTCTCATTAATTCAAAGAGAATTGCCCAAAATCCTTTGAATTAAAATTGCTAGAAATTGTTTCTAGTGTCCTATACACACATACAACCTCTCTAAAGGTAAGAATCCAATTTATAATTGGTTGGCAAAGGCTTGAGAAGTAAATTGGGGGCTGCCCATTGGTGATCTTGGTGTGGACAAGCTAGAGGGACAACACTTGGGGTCCTAGGTGCTTCCTAAAGGTGCTAATTACATCCATAGTGCATCAAAGAGGTTAGTGCTCTAACTCCTCTTTTAAACTAGGGTTTAAATGAATTAATTTGTTAATTCACAATCTTGAATGGCAAACATAGATCGTAATACATATTAAACGTGTTTTAATATGTAATTGAGTATTGAAATTAACTAGGAGCATAAGAGATATGGTATGATGCATGTGACCCTAGAAGAAAATTTTTTGAAATTCAATGCTCTAATGAACTAATCAACATGCTTCCGCTCCTTCAATTGATATCAGAGCCACTATATTTGCCATTTAGATTGATTATTGAGATTTAATTGTGTGATTGAATTGATCTAAAGCTATTTGGATTAACCAATGGTGGCAGCATGCATGTTGAGGTCCTCATGTGTGGCGACTTGCATGGTTGTGTACACCAACCATGCGCATGGTTTTGGGTTTGATGTATGGGCTTGGTTTTTAAGGCCCATAATTAGGCCCATGCTTAATTAAATTGTTTAATTAAGAATTTTAATCATACAATTAAATTTTGATTCAATTGTTTGAATGAGATTCAAATTTGAATTTTTAAATTTGTTTGAATGAGATTCAAATCTGAATTTTTAAATTTCTTTGAATGAGATTCAAATCTGAATTTTTTAGTTGAATATGAGATATTCAATTTAATTTTAGTATGTATATTTTATTTAATTGTTAAATGGTAATAAGCATGATGGATGATCATGGACAATTAAAGACCAATGTGATTGGATTTATTTCTTTTATTTTTCTTTAGGTTGTAAAATAATTAATTTTATTTTTGGTGGCATGTATTATAAGTGTTGTAATAATTTGGGTTGTAATTTCATTTATTTTAGGACTTTAAAGTCCATATTCTTGTAAATTCACCTTGGTATATCAAGGATTACAATGTAATTCGATTACAATAAGATTAAGGAGGTCAAGAGCATTGGTGGGACCAGTGAGAGGAAATCAAGATCAAGTGTTGATTATGTACTCCTTCAGCAACTCTTATAAAATAAATGAATGAAATACACCTAGGAATACCCTGATTCAATTCTTGGTGACTCAGGATTGAATCCCTTAGAAAGTCCATGATTATACCATATTTACTGTTTATCCATGTATGCATGAGATGTATGGGAATGTATGCAAGTATATGATATATGCATGCTAATTGCATAATGTGAAAAGTGAGACCATAATAGTAATTAAGCCGACCACTAAATCTTCCAAACAAATGACTAAGTTAGAAATGATATAATTAAAGTAATTATATCATGGGCCTTCCATTGAGGCAATTATTTTAAGAAATTTTAAATAGTTGCATTTGATGCATTTAATTTAAGAGATTTTCTTAAGAATAATTGTTAAGCATGAGATGTTGTAAATATGTAAATAAGTTGATGCCCAATAATAGATGTGCCTGAGGACATTAAAATTATTTGCATGTTTACTGGCTTAATGGGATCAACTTAACTAATGCGAGATAAATCAATAATGGATGTGCCTGAGATTTTGAGCATTATGGGCTAAATAAAGGATTGAACCTCACATAAGATTTGATGGGCAAGGAGTTGCTCACTTATAGTTTATTGTAATTCCAATAATGGATGTGTCTGAGGATGATCAATAAGACTATAAGAATTCAATCACCCACCAGAAATCCATTCAACTAGGATTTCTGTTTCCTACTTTGGAAGTGTAGGATTTGTCAAGTTAGTGGGAGGACCAATTTGATTAAAAGACCATAATTATTTTGGTTAATTACTTGATATATTTACTAATTAATTTAGTTATTTTCTGCAGTTATTCTTCTTATAATAATGAGCACACAACAACCACCACCATCCAATATCCTTGCGAGCATACTTGATCACAATAGGTTGATAGGACCTAATCTTTCTGATTGGCTAAGAAATTTAAAACTTGTCCTGAACCTAGAATGTATTGGATATGTTCTAGACTCAAATGTTCCTGGTCCCTTACCTCCAGAGGCCACTCAAGAGGAACATGACACTTTGGACAAGTGAAAGGAGCATGATATGAGAGCCAAGTATTACATGTTTGCTTCTATGAGTAATGAGTAACAGAAGCAGTATGAAAATATGCAAAGTGCTAGTGAGATCCTCCTTCACCTATAAGAGTTGTATAGTGAGCATAGTAGGAATACTAGGTATGAGATATCTAGGCAGCTATTTCGAATGAGGATGTCTGAGGAACAGAATGTTGGGGATCATGTCCATAAGATGATTTGGCTTATAGAGCAGTTAGAACATCTTGACTTTAACATGGATTTCCATCTGTAGACAGATTTGATCCTTCAATCCCTACCTGACTCATTTAGGAATTTGTGACAAATTTCCATATGACTAAGCAAGAATACACCTTGGTTGGTTTACTTAACATGCTTGTTATTGCCCAAAAAAATATGACGGGTAATAAAGGAAAAGAGGTAGCTCTGATTGCATCTTCTTCTGCTGGAAAGTCCAACAAGAACAAGGGCAATAAGAAAAAGAAACCTCAAGTTTTAGGACCTTCCAAGAAGATAGCCAAACAGAAAGGGAAGACCAAAGCTGATGGAGCCAAAGGAAAGTGTTTCCACTGCTAGAAGGATGGGCACTAGAAAAGGAACTGCCCAGAGTATCTTGTTTCTCTGAAGGACAAGAAAGATACACCTTCAAAAGGTATGTCTATATCTTGTTATTTAGATGCTGACGATGCTCATAGTTCATTTACAGCTTGGGTTTTAGATACTGGTGCCAGTTCTCACATTCCTTATGATATGCAGGAACTAGCAAATAGTAGCAGCTTGCATGCTTGAGATGTTAGACTCCGGATTGGCGATGGCTCAATTGTTGAAGTTTTAGCCATAGGATCTAAATCTTTTTACACGTGTGGACATGTTTTGTATTTAAATAATATTTTGTATGTACCTGATGCTTTTAAGAACATCATTTCTATATCTAGTTTGACTAGAAATGGTTATAAATTTCAGTTCACAGATGATGTTTGCAATATTTATTTTAGAAATAAATATGTTGGCTCGGGTTATATGCATGATGGTCTTTATTATTTGGATAATAATGATAAACACAAATTGAATGCAAGCAATCTAAGAGAATGCAATTCCATGATGAAAATCAACTCAAGTTCAAAATATCTTTGGCACTTAAGATTAGGTCATGTTGCAGAAGATAAGATTTCAAAATTAGAGAAAATGAGGATTTTATCCTCATTGGGTTCTGAACCTACTCCAACTTATGAATCCTGCCTTCAAGGCAAAATCACTAGATCAACCTTTGTTGGACAAGGACAAAGAGCTGAAAATATTTTGGAGCTAATACATAGTGATGTATGTGGTCCATTTAAGGAAATGGCTAGAAGCGATTTTCATTACTTTATTACCTTTACTGATGATAAATCAAAGTTTGGGTATTTGTATTTGATGAAATACAAACATGAATCCTTTGAAAAGTTCAAACAATTTAAATCTGAAGTAGAAAATTAAACAGGAAAAAGTATTAAAAATCTTCGATCAAATCGTGGAGGTGAATACTTAAGTACTCAATTTGATGAATACTTGAAAGAGCATGACATTGTTTCCCAACTGACTCCTCCAGGAACGCCACAATTAAATGGTGTATCTAAAAGGAGAAATCATACCCTATTAGATATGATACGCAATATGATGAGCTATACTGATATGCCAATCTCCTTTTGGGGATTTGCATTAGAATCAGCTTTGCATATTCTGAATAGGATTCCATTAAAATTAGTTTCTTCCACACCTTATGAGATATGGAATGGAAGAAAACCGAGTCTTAAGCATGTTAAGATTTGGGGTTGTACAGCTTAAATCAAAAAGCTAAATACTGATAAATTAGAAACTAGATCAGAAAAAGGTCAATTTGTTGGATATCCAAAAGAAAGTTTTACATATTATTTTTATTTGCCTACATCATAAAAGGTTATGGTAAGCAGAGATGCCATATTTCTTGAACAACAGTTTATTCAAGAAGGAGGCAAAGGAAGGCAAATAGAGTTAGAATTAGAGAATTCTGACTAACCAACAGATCAAATGGATATAGATCCATCTAATCAACCTACACCTATTGATGAAAAATCTAGAGTAATTCCTTGCAGATCAATCAGGATATCTCACCCATCAGTGATATATGGTTTTCTTCATGAAAATGAGCAAGAGTTGTTTACTCATGAAGAAGTAGATCATGGAGATGATCCATTTACCTATGAAGAAGCCATATCAGATATAGACTCTTCAAAATGGATTGAAGCTATGAAATTTGAAATTGATTCCATGTATAAGAATCAAGTTTGGGATCTTGTTGACCCACCTGAAGGTATTGTACCTATAGGGAATAAATGGGTTTTCAAGAAGAAAATTGGTTCTGATGGAAAGGTAGAGACCTATAAAGCAAGGCTAATAGCGAAAGGGTTTCGCTAAAGGCAAGGAATTGACTATGAGGAGACTTTCTCGCCTATTGCCATGCTTAAATCAATTAGGATTCTATTAGCAATAGCTGCATACTATAATTATGAGATTTGGCAAATGGATGTCAAAACTGCTTTTCCCAATAGATACATTGAAGAAAACATTTTCATGGAACAACCTAGGGGTTTTGAATCCCAAGATGGTTCCAAGGTATGCAAGCTAAAGCGATCCATTTATGGGTTAAAACAAGCTTCGAGGAGTTGGAACATCCGTTTTGATGAAGCCATTAAGTCATTTGGTTTTATCAAAAATGTGGATGAACCATGTGCATATAAGAAGGTTAGTGATAGTGCTATCACTTTCCTTGTCTTATATGTGAATGATATTCTATTGATAGGTAATGACATAGGTATGTTGACAGCTGTAAAGGTATGGTTGTCAAACACATTCTCCATGAAAGACTTAGGGGAGGCAACCTATATTCTTGAAATTCATATCTATAGAGATAGAGCAAAAAGAATAATTGGTTTATCCCAAAGTCTATACTTGGAAAAGGTGTTAAAGAGGTTTAACATGCTTGATTCCAAGAGAGGATTATTACCAGTGAGACATGGTATCCACCTTTCTAAAAAGATGTCTCCAAATGCACCTGAAGAAAGAGATAAAATGGCCAGGATTCCATATGCTTCGGCTATTGAAAGTTTGATGTATGCAATGATGTGTACCAGGCTGGATATCGCACATGCTGTTAGTTTAACTAGCAGGTTTCAATCCAATCCAGGTTTGGAACACTGGATAGCTATCAAGAATATCCTTAAGTACTTGAGAAGAACTAAGGATTTATTCTTGATTTATAGAGGTGGTGACTTGTAATTGGATAGTTATACTAATTTTGATTTACAATCAGATATCGATGATAGAAAGTCTACCTCTGGGTTTATGTTCATTTATAATGGAGGTGCAGTCAGTTGGAAGAGTTCCAAATAGAGTACAACTGCTGATTCCACTCTGAGTGAGTATATTGCTACATCGAATCTGCAAAGAAGTCATTTGGATAAAAAGTTCGTGAGAACTTACGAGTTCCTTCCATTGAGTCAGCAATTCCTCTCTACTGTGATAACAATGGAGCGGTCATACAGGCTAAGGAACCCTGGTCTCACCAGAAATCTAAACACATAGAAAGGCGCTATCACATTATCAGAGAAATAGTTGGGCGAAGGGATGTAGCCATACAGAAAATAGCATCAGCTGAAAATCTAGCTGATCCATTCATGAAGCCTATGTCACAAGCTCAGCTAGACCGACATCTTGAGAAGATGAGTTTAAGATATTGTAATAAATGGCTTTAGTGCTAGTGGGAGATTGTTAGTAGTATGCCCTATAGCATATCGTTTAGTATGTATCTTGTACATGTTTTATTAATAAAAGGCAATTTCACTTTTCCGTTTACATAATGTATTTATGTATAATAGAAAAGGTCCATTTGATATTTTGTTAGAAATTCTATTCTTAAGTTTTTAAGAATATGAGTGATAGTATTTCTAACACAAAGTATCATAAATTGGTTCACAATCGATGATACTTCACACAGGACATGACTTACTAGAAAGATTGTAATCATGTTTGTTCCCAAGGTATTTATATGAGATACAAATAAGATAGAATGGTGCGTCTCATTCCATATAACAAACATGATAGGCACTTATACATGATAAGTAGGCCGAACCAGTGATGCATATGACAAGCACATGGAGTTATCAGTGCATGTAATCTTTAGACCTGAGATAACACAGTTATCTTGTATATAGGTAGTTTGAGTTTGCTACTGCTTTCATACTTGTACTATGTATGGGTATATGGACATATGTTAGCTCCTACTAGTTATATATAGAGATAGGTGTTGAACAAGATGGAATCTGTTACCCTAAGTAAATAGGGATAAAATCCTATATTCATTTGATTGTTCTTGATATTTCAAGTTCCTGGCTAGGACAGACAGATTTAGTCAGAAAATAGTTTTTGACAAGAAAATCTAATTAATCAAGAACTGTAACACCCTAGGCAAATCCCACATCGGCAAAACACGGGAGAGATGCTGGGTTTATAAGTTGATGGTTCATAACCCCTATTGACGCGTTTTAAAACCGTGAGGGCTTCGGCCCAGAGCGGACAATATCACTAGTGGGCCGGGCCATTACATTTGTGGTATCAGAGCCGCTCTGCGTGCAACCTTGAGTGATGGTGGGGCAAACCTCAGCGAGGACGCTGAGTCCCATAAGGGGGGTGGATTGTAACACCCTAGGCAAATCCCACATAGGCAAAACACGGGAGAGATGCTGAGTTTATAAGTTGGTGGTTCCTAACCCCTATTGACGCGTTTTAAAACCGTGAGGGCTTCGGCTCAGAGCGGACAATATCACTAGTGGGCCGGGCCATTACATTTGTGGTATCAGAGCCGCTCCGCATGCAACCTTGAGCGATGGTGGGGAAAACCTCAGCGAGGACGCTGAGTCCCATAAGGGGGGTGGATTGTAACACCCTAGGCAAATCCTACATCGGCAAAACACGGGAGAGATGCTGGGTTTATAAGTTGATGGTTCATAACCCCTATTGACGCGTTTTAAAACTGTGAGGGCTTCGGCTCAAAGCGGAAAATATCACTAGTGGACCGGGCCATTACATTTGTGGTATCAGAGCTGCTCCGCGTGCAACCTTGAACGATGGTGGGGCAAACCTCAGCGAGGACGCTGAGTCCCATAAGGGGGGTGGATTATAACACCCTAGGCAAATCCCACATCGACAAAACACGAGAGAGATCGGGTTTATAAGTTGATGGTTCAGAACTCCTAGTGACACGTTTAAAACCGTGAGGGCTTCACCAGAGCGACAATTTCACCAAAGGCCGGGCCATTACATTTGTGGTATCAGAGCGCTCCGTGCAACCTTGAGCGATGGTGGGGCAAACCTCGAGGACGCCGAGTCCCATAAGGGGGTGGATTGTAACACCCTAGGAAATCCTACATGCAAAACATGGGAGAGATGCTGGTTTATAAGTTGATGGTTCATAACCCCTATTGACGCGCTTTAAAACCGTGAGGGCTTCACCCAGAGCGGACAATATCACTAGTGGGTGGGCCATTACATTTGTGGTATCAGCGCTCGCGTGCAACCTTGAGCAATGGTGGGGCAAACCTCGGCGAGGACACCGAGTCCCATAAGGGGTGGATTGTAACACCTAGGCAAATCCTACATCGGCAAAACACGGAGAGATCTGAGTTTATAAGTTGGTGGTTCCTAACCCCTAGTGACGCATTTTAAAACCGTGAGGGTTTCAGCCCAGAGCGGACAATATCACTAGTGGGCCGGGCCGTTACATTTGTGGTATCAGAGCTGCTCCACGTGCAACTTTGAGCGATGGTGGGGCAAACCTCAGCGAGGACGCTAAGTCCCATTAGGGGGGTGGATTGTAACACCCTAGGCAAATCCTACATCGGCAAAACATGGGAGAGATGCTGGGCTTATAAGTTGGCGGTTCGTAACTCCTAGTGACGCGTTTTAAAACCGTGAGGGTTTCGGCCCAGAGCGGACAATATCACTCGTGGGCCAGGCCATTACAAGAACTGAAATTGAAAGAGAACATAATATTCATAGCAAATGGGGTTTGACATAAACCATGACTCCAGCTCGAATTGGGATTTTATAACAGAGAGATTCTAGTGCATGGTAACATATGATTAAAGTTTCATTTAAGGTATTCCTTGTTACTGATTAGGTGGCCATGGCACACTATGCTAGGTGTCAACCATGGTCTATGAGATGCCTAAAATGATTTAGAGAAATCAATTATTATAAGAAAGAGTTCTGATGATATTAAGAGTTAATATCATATCTCATTGCCAATTAGTGATGAGCCTAGTAAGTCACACACATACACAAGATAATCACCAAGTAAAACGTGATTTAATCGATTAATTAAAGAGTTTAATTGATTAATTAAATAAGTTTGGTTTGCAATAAGATTGCAAAGTCCCTAGCATGACTTGAAACCAAATCTGAGTTATTGGATGTATTGCATAACTTAAATTTATATTTAAAGTATTTAAATATGAATTTAATTGTGAGAAATTAATTAATAGAAATTAATTAATTAATTTATATTTGATATAAATTGATTTGAAGAGGAGAAATAATGATTTTGGGTTGAGAACTCAAAATTACAACATAAGGGTAATTTGGTCATTTCACATGGTGACATGTGGCACCATGAGATGGTGACACATGGCATCATATTAGCTTGCCATTTATCTTCCTATCATGTAAGATGATCAAAGTCAAGATTAAGTCTAGCTTTGACACTTGGCTTAATGTGATTGAGTCAATTAAAAATAAGATGCAATGAGGTGGTGACATTTGACATAGGATTTAAGTGACTTAATAACCTAATTATATAAAAGGGAAAAGAAAAGAAGAAACATAACACTCTTATTCTCTTCCTCAAGGTGGAGGCACACCTCTCACCCTCTCCTCTTCATCTTGTCTCATCAATTCAAAGAGAATTGCCTAAAATCCTTTGAATTAAAATTGCTAGAAATTATTTCTAGTGTCCTATACACACATACAACCTCTCTAAAGGTAAGAACTCAATTTATAATTGGTTGGAAAAGGCTTGAGAAGCAAATTAGGGGCTACCCATTGGTGATCTTGGTGTGGACAAGCTAGAGGGACAACACTTGGTGTCCTAGGTGCTTCCTAAAGGTGCCAATTACATCTATAGTGCATCAAAGAGGTTAGTGCTCTAACTCCTCTTTTAAACTAGGGTTTAAATGAATTAATTTGTTAATTCACAATCTTGAATAGCAAACATAGATCCTAATACATATTAAAAGTGTTTTAATATGCAATGGAGCATTAAAATTAATTAGGCGCATAAGAGATGTGGTATGATGCATGTAACCCTAGAAGAAAATTTTTTGAAATTCAATGCTCTAATGAACTAATCAATATGCTTCCGCTCCTTTAGTAATAACCTTCTGTCTCTCTTGAAAGGATAAGATCATATCCCATATCATAATTGACTGTAATAGAGGTACTGTATCTACCACCTTGCCATAACCATGTCAGCTATCTGCTCTCTTATCATCCTCTAAATTCCTAAAACATCATCTCGCAGGCTATGAACATTATTCCTAGCCTTCAATCTCCTTTAGGCAGCAAAGTTGTACTTTACACCTCGTTGAAACAAAGGATATACTATTCTTACTAAAACTTTAGGCAAAACATCCATCATAATGAAAAACTGTCCAAGATCCCATATCGAAGATTAGATGGTCTCACTCATAGGTGTTACCTTTGCTTTACAACTAAATTGAAACCTCTAGTCTTATGGTAACTCCTAATATAACTCTAGCTCATGCTAGGGTAACTGAGTCACTGACTCTAGTTACCACCCTACTGTGACCTTTGATATTCTAGCTCAAGAGTTTTAAATCCCTAACTAGGATTTCCAAACTCTCCTACAGAAATAGAACTCCGTTCTAACATAACTGTGCCAAAATAGAGGCTATTTACAAACACCCTCATTATGGAACATCACGAGGAAGCACGTAGCTCTATACAATAATCCCATGCCGATACTGTAATTTGTAGCTTATAGCACGAACATTGAGAACATTGCATAGTTACTACGGTACATCCCAACATACTAAGTTTTCTAATCTCTTATCTCTCTTAAATCCACTAACATCATAAACTTACTTTGAGTGGGCTATCCACTGATGATTGCCAGCAACGTTACCCTCACCCCCATCTAGGGCAACTAACCTTTATATACTCATGCCTTATGCTAGATAGGCATGCCACCTAGTCCCATACTGACAAAAATACAAAACTTCTTAGAGTACATATTCCCATGGCAGACCAGAACACATCTGCTAGCCCTAGTTCACATCACCATGTACTCCACAAAAAT
The DNA here is from genome assembly GCF_030052815.1 of Hevea brasiliensis. Lineage (NCBI taxonomy): Eukaryota > Viridiplantae > Streptophyta > Magnoliopsida > Malpighiales > Euphorbiaceae > Hevea > Hevea brasiliensis. The sequence continues at coordinate 122,777 of NW_026614593.1, read as the reverse complement.
TGAGATACTAAACTGAAGCACTCTTACACTACCCAAGGAATAACATAGAATTTAAAAACAAGAAATTACAGAAGAAAATGAAACAGGATCCTATACTTCGCATGTGACAACTTTAGGTATACACTTTCCTATGAATCTAGAGCCTAAGCTCTAATACTAACTTTATCATGACCTAAATTATAGGTTGGACCGGCACTAGGACTTGGGTCAATATAAGGCCCCGAAAGCCTGTAGTAAGCCTAATTGATTTTAGCCTAACCATAAAACCCATATCTAGAGCCCATTTTTAAGAAATCAATAGAAACAGAGTCTAGCCATAAACTAGACTACTCAATGGGGAATTTTAGCTCACCCAACCTATGATCCCAATATATATAAATTTGGGGTGCTCTGCTCACCCTCACAATCTTCAACATAACAATTATATCAAATGGGAGCTCAGCTCCCTCATCTATGGTATATATTCATCCTATTTAACCACACATGTATAAATATAGGTTTACAATTTCAAAAATAAATAAACTATTATAGTCCCAAACTAATTAAAATACTGCTAATACATGTTGAGTTCTAGATTTTTAATCAATACTATGAAATACTAATATTTGTTGCTAGTAAACCTGCGAGGAAGGAAGTAGGTTAATCACAAAGAAAAACAACCTCCTGTAACCTGGAAAAAAAATAGAGTGAACAGGGGTGAGCGTTTTGTCACACCTTATCCTTTGTAAGGCATGACATATTCCTGTAGCATACCTAATGAATTACCGAACCACACCTACTGATAACCTATTAAATATACTATAAAGGATTTTGAACAAATCATAGCTTTTTATCTTATCTTTATTTTGCGAAAAACTGCGTGGTTATAGTTAAAACTTTAGCAAAACCCAAATATATAACCAGTTGAAAGCATAATATAAGTCAAATTAAAGATTTTCTTCAATCAATTTCACAACATAAAATTTTTACATTTACATTTCAAGTGAACATTTGATTTTCAAAAGTTTTATTCATTAGAGGTAATGAACTTAACATTATCAAAATCTACAATTACATAAGTCTCAAAATAAAATACAAATATTTACAAACTCAAAATGTTATAGCAATGTAATACTTTTTAATATAAACTGCTCAATGTCCGTACATCATATATATAGTTACAAAATAAATCAAAAGGAAATTATAGGGGTATACTTACTATATATATATATATATACACCCACAGTCAAAACAAAATACTGCTCCCAAGTCTCTCACTCGGCAGCCTTTTCCTTTCCCTTACCTGCGACAGCATAAATAAGCTATCGTTGAGTATATCACTCAGTAGTGCACAACTAATAACTTTAAAACTTAAAATGAAGCACAACTTGTCAAAACATAATAAATCATATTTTCCATAAGCATGAAAACATCACACAAAAGTTCTAAGTCCATAAGAATCATTTATGGAAATCACCTTTCAAATGAGAAATCATACTTCACAAATCACAATTCACAAAGCATAAGTGTCGCCAATATCAACACACAGTTTAGACCATGACACAAAATTTCATGATCAATGCTGTATTGTACACCACAACAAAACAATCTCAACCTCACTAACCATTATTAATGAGGGAATGGCTAGCTAGCTAATGAGTACTCATATAGTCTCACCCCACTAACCGTTATTGATGGGGGACATAATCATAACCAAATATCAAACCCCAAGTAGTCGTTACTACTGGAGAGTTCCGAAAAGGACTTTCATGCTAACTGTGATTTCAAAAAAAATTTTAATAGTTTTCCAATCAACAATCACATTTGCAAACCAATAAACTCATTCAAATCATCATAAAACCCATATAGAGGTGGCAATGTCCAAATTTCTCAAATGCAAGAGAAAAACCATATCTCAATCAAAATAAACTCATTCAAAGCAAATCCATTCAAATAAACTCATTCTAATCAATTTATAAGTTTAAAAACAAGGAAAAATGTTAGTTGTGCACAAACCTTCAATGAATTCCTTTCTCTTTACTTACTTCTCCTTGTCCATCCCAACCTCTTTTTCTACTGAAAATACACAAGTAGAATGTTTCAATATTCCTCTTAACTATTGCCAAAAACTCATTTCATAAATTTCTAATGCCTCTCTAAGTTAGATTGGCAAATTTCAAAGAGTTTGGAACTTTGGACAGCTTGGTGTAACATCCTCACTTTAGCTAGTCCGTATAGTCTACTGTTCTGGTGACCAATGTAGGTCCGGGCAGCTAGAATATTTGAAATTATAATTAGACTAAAGTGGGAAGTTATAAAGAAACTAAATAATGCTCATAAAAATCAAGAAAAAATTTTTAGAAACGAAATAAACTAATGTTAAACGAGCCAAAAATGCTTAGAAAAATTTTTCTATTGGTACACATAATTTTGGCTCGTTAAGCTAAACAGAGGGCATTTTGGTCATTTCGTCTTCAGAGATGATTTTTGGCTAACTTGTCCAGTTAAATAAATAATTTATATGACATAAAATGTGAATAAATATTGTTAAAAATTTAATTGAAATTAAATAGACAAGAAAAGGATAGAAAATGAGAGAAATGAGGATTATGACATCATTATGATGTCATTAGTATTCTCCCACCCAATCACATGTTGACAAATGTCACTAATATGTTTAAAAAGACTTAAAGGGGTAGAAAACGAAAGAAAAAAATTAGAAAGCCTTATCCCTTCTTCATTGCCGTCCCACTCCTCTTCCATGTCCACCATTTTCAAGCTAACCAAAGCTTGATTTGCTTGGTTCTCACCCATTAAAACTTAAGTTTCCCAACACAAAAACTTGTTCTTTCATCTTGGTGAGTCTTTTGGGAGCAAAAAGAAGTGAAAAAGAAGAACCCTAGCAAGTTGCAATTTCACTCCATTAGAGGTTAGTGACTTAAACTTGATTTTCTCTTTAAATTCATGTTGAAGGAGTATGATTGAGTGCAAAATTACAAAGAAATTTAATAAATACCATGTGTATGCCCATCCCATATTTTTGGCAGCCTTGGTTGGGGTAAAATTTTGATGATTTTCATGGGGCTAAAATGGTAGTATGGCTGCCCTTAGTATTAATCACTTAAGTGGAGTAATAAAATGCAAGTTATAATGCATGGTTTGAGATAGTTGAGTTAGGGTTTAGGATGAAAATGAGACTTTGATCATGTAATGGTAAAAGTAGGTTTTAATGGTCAATTAGTGACCATTTGGTTTTGTTTGAATAAGAAATGAAGCGGTTGGTTTAGTGGGAATTGAAGTTGGTGTGGCTGCCCTTGGTGACCTGCAGGACTAGGCATGAGTCCAACAGGTTTGGGCAGCAATAACTAGAATTGTAGAGGTTCAATTGGTGCAAAGCCAATTGGACATGAAACTAGACACATAATGGCACAACTTTGGTGAAGAAACCATGCCTAGAAAATCAAACTAAGTTGACCTAAAGATTGCCCTAATCTGGGTGACCTGCAATCTACCTGGGCAAAATGACCAAATGAATAGTGTTTAGTCATTTGGTCATAACTCAGTGTAGAAAGGTCCAATTGACCTAAACTTTTACCAAAAATAAGCTGAGATATAGACCTACAACTTTCATGAAGAAACCTAACCCAAATTATGATCATAACATATTCAAAAAGTGACTTGCAGTGACTGCTCAAAATACTGTAGATTTGGTTAGTCCAGAAATTCTGAAAAAATTATAATCCGACCAGTTGTGGTTTTTGGGCCATAAATTAAGCTAAAAAACTCCAAATGGAGTGATTCAAAAAAGGAAATGTAACTAGACAAAATAAGGAACAACTTTCATGTTGACCATTTTGTCAAATTTCCACTGCAAAAATGACTAATAGAACAGTAAACATAAAGCTTGAAATCTGAAAATTTTGAACAATTAACATTAAGCTTAGAAATGGTATTGGCAACCAATACCAATAATTTTAGAATGCAAAATGTGATATGTTGGGAGTTTTAAAATCAATGTACCTATTCTCCATGTAAAAGTCAACATTTTGTTGACTAATGAATCGAATAGTAACCCAAAAAAATTGAATTTTAAGAATTGTGAAACTTAAAAGTGTAATATGCCCTAGTATACCTAGCAAGATTGGTTTGGATAGGTTGGCATACCAATAGGGTTCTGTTAGCAGTACTGCATATAGCTTCATGCCATTCTGTATTTAATGGCCTCACGTGCCATTCTGTGATAAAATAGCCTTTGGCTATGTTGATTGAGTTATTATACTTGAATTTTATCCCTGATGATTATTACAGCTTATTAGCTGTTCTGTTGCACACCGGGAGACACAATGTGACTGATGGTATGATGGTCCGAGGTACTTAATACCCAAAGGCGCTTATCCGCTTATCCATCCAAATGACTAGTATGGGTTACTCAAAGTAATAATAAATCTTACCAAATTTTAATCGAATAATACTGCAATAAATATCAGGAATTAAGTCTACAAAAAAAAAAAAGTAAACACACATTCTGCATATTTACTTTATTTTAGTTTTTTTATTTTATATTGTCACCACTAAGCAGCATTGCTTAGCGCGTCGCTTTTGCCACGCGCAAGTACTGGAAACATAGTTAGGGAGTCCAGCAGACCTCATACAGGGTGAGCTTTCAGATCTGCACACGGAGTCCAGAGTCACCTCACATTTGCAATGTATTTGGTAGGACATTAGGCCACTTTTGGTATTTTGGTATTTTTGATATTTCATATTTTGTAAACTTCTGTAATGTATATTATAAACACATGTAATTATGTTTTTGATATAATTATCTATGAATTATGTTTAGTAATAAATGTGAGCATTTCTCATTGAATTGAGTGTGATATGAAATGAATTGAATTTTGAGATACTGAAGTCATTTGAGAAATTATTGAGAATATATTGGTGGTTGACTGAGAATGATGTGATGATTTTATTGGAAGTGCTTTTAACAGATTCAGAAGAACTGTTTTTCCAATCTATAGCCGGCACTCTGCAGGATTTTCTATAAAATTTACGAAAAATTTAGATTAATAAAAAATTGTAAATAAATAAGTCAAAAGGGTAAATTGAATTGAAATATGATTTGGTACTCCAGCACACTGTGTGGCATATCTTGCTCAGCTACACTGTAGACGAGTAAGGGGTGTCACACTTAGTGTCCAAAATTTTGAACCCAATTTTTACCTAGTTCCAATCATAATTTGATGAAGTGTTCTTTATGAAAATTGTTCCTCTAGGTCTTAAATTTATTTTTTTGAATCACCTAATTTAGAGTTGTGTAACTCAAGTTATGACCAAAAGAGTAATTACTGTTCAAATGGGCGGATTCTGGCAGATTTGGTGACTTAAATTTGCACAGCAATTTGATTGAGTTAAGTCCATAATTTGGCCTTAAGTCTTCATATGAAATATTCTACTATGTTTAGGTTTCCATCGGTTGAAGAATCACCTAAATTAGAGTTTTCTAGAGAGACTTATGATAATGCAAAGTTTATTGTTCACGTGGTCCAAATTCTACAGATTTAGGTTCTGACAGATTCATTGACTTAACTTTGCTTAGCAATTTGATTGAGTTAAGTTCATAATTTAGCCTTGAGTTCTCCATACAAAATGTTCTTCTATGTTTAAGGTTTCCATCGATTTAAGAATCACCTAAATTGGAGTTTTTTAGAGAGAGTTATGACAATGTAAAATTTACTATTCACGTGATCACATTGTCAGTGTCTAGAATTCCACCTCCAAGTTCAAGGCTCATTTTTGGTAGCTTATGGTCATTTTCTGAGCAGGGTATCTTCACAAAAATTCTAGCCCTATGTCTTAAGTTTCATTTTCAATTAGTTTCACACCAATTGGAGTTGTGTAGCTCAACTTATGAGCTGCCAAGCACACTAGACTCAGTGTCCAAAAATTCTGTTCTAATGTTCAATTATCATTTCCTTAAATTACTTCCACTAGCCAGCCTCAATTCATATTTAATTCATTCCAAATGACCATAATTTAACATTAAACATATCAATGGCACTTCCTAGCATAAAACACTTAATTTTCCAAAATCCTAGTTTGCAATTTCCCCAATCCATACAACTCCATCAATTCCTTTCATCCAATTAATATCAATTCACACTCAAGGCACCTCAAATGACCACAATTTGTCATTATAAACAGTAATTACACTTCATACAATAAAAGCCCTAATTTCCCATGAACCCTAATCTTTCATTTTTCAATTTATGCAATTCCCATGCAATTTCCCTACTTCAATCATGTAACCCATTTCAATTTAACTTGAATTCATCATCAATTTAGCTAAAACACATCAAAACCCTAATTTTCCCCAAGTTAGCCAAAAATCACACCTCTTCATACATGCATGATTTCTTTCAAATTCTCATGAAATTTTATCACAATTTAACTTAATTCAAAGCTTGTATAACTAATTAAGCATTAAAGAAGCTTACCTCTTATGGAGAGTTTCAAATCTCCTAATTTCTTTAAGATTAACTGTCTCTCTTACTTGAAATCTTCTAATTTAGGGTTAATGTAAGATTTTCTATGGTTTTTGTGTGAAATTTATGAGAGAAAATCAAAGGTTTAAAAGCTTGATATGGAGCTTCCATGGAGAGCAAGGGGAGAGAATGGGGGCGGCATTGAGTGGGGAAGAAGAAGAGTGGTCTTTTGTTTTTAATGCCTTATTGTCTCTATATATATTTATCCCAAAAATTAGATAATTAAATTGAGTTGTCCAAAGCCCATAGGTCATTAGTTTTTAATTATGTTATAATGGAATTAAATTTTAAGTTTTCATTTCTTTTATTTCCTTCACACATTTTTACTCAAATTCTTCCTCAAATTTTCTTCATAATTTAATATCTTATTTTTATTTAATTTAATTGACATTTTGGTCAAAAATCAACTCTTGAAGTGAATTGACCAAAATGCCCCTCATCAGGTTATAATCCATCTTCTTCATAATACCTTATGAGTCCTTAGACTTTTGGTTCACTTGAATTTTTATTGTGTCCATCTCAATTAATTTTACCTTTAGTTTTGATCCCCAAGGTGGCTTTGAATAGTACTATTCACAAACAAAAAAATGGTATTATTCAGAGCTCGGAGGTTCGGGGTGTTATACGTTCGACTCATAGAGTAAGATATTGATTTTAAATACAATTTCTATAACTATTTAGAGCTAATACATCCCTAAAGATGAAATGCAACACATATCAATACATTCAACTAAGTTCAAATAATATTCGCACAAAGAATAATTTAGAGCACTCACACACCCGTGTGTCAATCAAATATATATATATATATATGGGAGCTGATCTCCTACATTGCTCTCTTAATTCTAACCTCTACCAGCGAGATCAACTCAAGCAGGACTTTCTCTTAATAATCCAAATGCGGGGGTCAGCGATATCAACTCAAAGTTGTACTCACCCCGACTTATCACAAAAAAGACTGGGCCCCAAACGAGACTAGCTCAAGCCAATCTACTCGTCCTACCCATATCCAGTACCACACCTCATGTATGCCGACACATGCACACAGCTCCAAATTACCCTAAGGCGACACCCACATCAATTTCATCAAATAATAATGTAATACAAAGCGTGCCTATAATAGCTATATACATATAATTATAAGTGAATGCATGAGCATGCCTTATATATATAATATTATTGTAATTATAAATAAAATCAATATCTACTAACAAATTATCCAAATGTCACTGGAGTAGCTGAGAAGATGAGGAAGGTTGACTCAGATCACGTAAACAATCATATTAAAGAAATTTGTCAATATTAACTCAAAATAAAGAATTAAAGAGCCTAAGACACCCTAGGTTTATGGTGAAAATCTAGCAGAATTTTCCCTGTACCTAGGACTTACCCAACCTACAAAATAACTCAATTAACACTTCTCAATCCAAAAGGCCTCAGGCCCACAACACAACAACTACACAGTACCCCTCTTAGGCTTGGCAAACCAATTAATTTCTACATAAAATAATTATTTAAAAATTCAGGACGTTACACTAGTGTAATAGATCTTTGAAGAACTTTGAGAAATCTTCTTCTGTAATTGCTTTGAATCTTAATTTTTATGCTATGTTTATTTGAGAATAATCACAATAAAAATAATGCAAAGAATTTCTTTTTATAAGCACATTCATTGAATCCCGATTAAATTAGTATTGCAATAGATAATTAAATTTAAATTAAAATAAGAAGTATACCCTTTTTAAATAGAAGTTCAAATTCAATTAGGATTATAAAGCATCATCACCACTTATATATTATTATTATTATTATTATTATTATTATTATTATTATTATTATTATTATTATTATTATTATTATTATTATTATAAAAGATTTTGAATAGAAGTTCAAATTCAATTAAGATTATAAAGCATCATTACCACTATTTAATTATTTTTTAATTATTTATATTTTAAAATTTTTATTATAAAAATGTGACAAATCTGACTATTTATATTTGTTATTTAGTTCAACTTCTAAATTTTTATTTATGTTCAGATTAGAATCTTGCTTAAAATTATAAAAATGAAAATTTAATTATAAAAATTTTTATAATAAAATGTGAATTTCGAAATTATATTAGAATGAAATTGTAATATAGGTAGAAATTGTAATATATCTCGGAGTACTAGTGCAGTCTTTAGCAATATGGCCCTTGCCTCCATAATTAAAGCAGGCTCCAGTGGCCCAATAGCATTCCCGCCCATGAATCTTGCCACAAGTCTCACAGGGCGGGAATGTGAACCCTCGCTGATCGCTAACTGCACCTAGGGGTCTCAAAATTCCACCTCGACCCACTGGGTCCACTAACTTTCTTCTTCTTCCCAGAAGTCCCACCAGAACTCTGTTCTACTGACTTTCCCCCTTGTCTTTTTCTAATTTCTCCGCTTTCTCTGATTTTTCTTTCACTGGGTTTGCTTCTGATTCTATTCTTTCCAACTCAAGTGCTTGAGACATGAGCTCTGAGAAGTTGCTGGGTCAGAATCTCATAACTTGCATCCTTATGCTAGGCTTCAAACCCGTCTCAAATCTCTTGCACCTTGCCTTGCTGGTAGGAAGGAGACTCCCTGCATTATGACTTAAGCGGGAGAACTCCCTCTCATACTCTACCACTGATCGGTTCCCTTGTTTCAAACTTAAAAATTCTTGCAATTTCTGATCAACATATGCATCTGGGATGTATTTCTGTCTGAACTCTCTGATGAAGTCGTCCTGTGTCAAGATCGTGGTTCAAAAGTGTGGGGATGGTCTTCCACCAATCATACGCATCCCCTTGCAGAGCGACACGTAATATTCAAACTTCTTCATCTTGGCGCAGCCTTCTTAAATACTGGCCCATTCTTTCAAGCCATTGCTTTGCCTCTAAAGGGTCCAGTGTACCCTTAAATTCGCACCCCATACTTTAGTAATTTATCATCTTTATCGCCGAGGCGATGGTTGTGCAGTGTATGGGATGGAGCTTGAGCAGCATACCTCACCATTTATTGAAACATCGCACCATCTGTGTGAATTGTGCAGAAATCGCGGCATTTGTGGTCGGTGCCGACCCACTAACATTCGGTAAAGCCGAGCTTCCCTTGTGCCTCGGCTTCAACAGATCGCTCAACCGAGCGATCCTTCTTCCATTTTAATCTGAAGTTAGGGTATCTCCTGAACAAGTAACACAAGGAGATTTCCCTCCATTAGTTCATATTTATGATGTAATGCACTGTATGTAACAAATATGGACATTGAGCAGTTGTACTTAACAAAGAAAAGACACAAATTCATAAGTTAAAACATACTTCAAAAACTTGCTCTGATACCACTAAAACATGTCACACCTTACCCCTCTGTAAGGCATAACATAATCCCGTAGAATACCTAATGAACTACCGAACTTCACCTACCGATAACTCATTAAGTACCCTACAAGGGATTTTAAACAATTTTCTTACTTTTGACAAGTGGTGAGCATTTTCTAATAGGTATTTAAAACATTTAATTGAAATTAAAACTTAGTTAAAACTTTTGGCCCATTTTATTTTTTCGCAAGTTTTATAAAAATTTTGACAGAGTTCCGTTTATATTTTAAGAAAACAGTTCTTCAAATACCTGTAAAAAGCACTTCTAAAAATTTTTCTCAACCACTACTTCAAATTCTCAATCAATCTCAAATCTCAAGATTCCACAATCAACATTTCTCAATTTCCAAAATTCAATAATCCTCAAAATACTAGCAATTCATCTCATTCAAATTAAATAAAATAGTTTCACTCATATTTCATTAGAGACAAAACAATTAATATATATACATCATTACAAAATTTACATCAAAGAAAATTCAAACTAAATTTTTATTACAAACTTCATACAAACTTTGTACAAGCTTTGTACAAACTGCTCAAGACTAAATTTTCATGTCCATACATTTATGTGCAATACATTCATCAAAATAAAAATTTACAATCAGGGTATCAATTATACCCGATAACTTCAAACTGATAGCTCCTCGATCCTTAGTAGCTCAGTCTGCTGCTCCTCTAGTCTCTATATCTGCGACAGCAATAAAAGCTATCGCTGAATACTAGGACTCAGTGGTGCACAACATACTAAAATAATCTTTATGCAGAAATAAAATCACATTTATTCAAAATTTGCACTGAGCATGCGAGTTAAACACAAAACATAATTTATGAGATTTTAATCCCAAACAATTTCATTTTGAAGTATCAAATCACATTTCATAAAACCCACAGTTCGATCATGCCATTCGAAACAAATAGAATCTCAATAGCCAGAAGCTAAAGAGAAATCACATCACAAGGCTAGCTAGCTCAAATATATGGATATCCATTCACATCCTCTTCTACTGGCACACCTCAACACTTCTCCAGAGAAGGAATCAAAATTCGAAACTAATTACCTCCACTAGTCATGCTAGTGAAGTGTTCAAATATATGGTCATGACATTGTGGTTTCAAAACTTATCTTAACAATTTTCTAAACATTGTCATTTCAAATATACACAATAACTTTCACAATTTACATCAAAACATCATAATTAAAGTCACAATAAACTTTCAACAATTCAAAGCAAAAGTAAAATGCATATTTCATTCACTTTATCAATAAATTTCAAAGCATAGTGATATTGTGCACAAACCTCAAGCGAGTCGCCTCTTGGCCTCGACTCGGGTCCTCGGGTTCTTTCCCGGTATTCTTTCCAACTGAAACACATAATTTTACAATGTTTCAGTACTAAAACTTAACATAAACCCAAAATAAATTTAGCTTCACTTTTACCTAGCTCTAACGTGCTAAACTCGATGTTCTTAAAATTTTTGTGTTTCGGGTTACTATTCACTACACTATTCAAGTTAAATTGTTGACTTTCTAAGGCTTAATAGGTATGAGAACTCTAACTTCACCCACATACCACATTTTGGTCACTAAATTTGTTGGTTTTGGTCATTTTCTTAAAACTTAAGTCTTTTAGGCAAAATTGCCAATTTTCAGTTTTGGAGTTCTAAGTTGCACTATTTCATTGGTCATTTTACTGTTGGAATTTGGCAAAACTTTCTTCATAGAAAATGTTCCCTATTGTCTTAAGTTTATTCTCCTTTTTGAATCACTCCAATTGGAGTTTTGTAGTTCAAGTTATAGCCAAAATACAGTTACTGTTCATGCTGCAGAATTTAGTTCTGTAGATTTATTGCTCTAATTTCGTTCAGCAATTTGATCAAGTTAAGTCCATAATTTGCTCTAATTTTCTTCATATGAAATGTTCTACTATGTATTAGGTTTCCATCGGTTCAAGAATCACCTAAATCGGAGTTTTCTAGAGAGAGTTATAGCCATTGAAACTTTACTGTTCATATGGCAAATCTGCAGTTCTGCAGATTGAGTGACTCAACTTTGCTTAATAATTTGATTGGGTTAATGGCATAATTTGGGTTTATGTTTTTCATAAAAGTTTTAGGTCTATATCTCATCTAACCACTGGTAAAATTTCGGGTCATTTTGACCTTCCTAGCTCGAGTTATGACCAAATGAACAAACATTGTTCATTTGGTCAGTTTATACAAGGCAGCCTACAATTTTTCAACTTTGGTCAATTTGTTCACTAGGTTTTGGTCACTTTTTGGGCATGCTTCCGAAAAGAAAATTGTGTCATTTAGTGCCTATTTTCATTCCCAATTGGTCCCATACCAATTGGACTTGTAAAATTTTATTTTTGGTCCCTCAAAGTTGACTTTTGGTCATGCTGCATACCCAATCCGAATTTGGCTTTGATTCAAACACTTCTAACACACTTAATTAGGTCACAAATGACCATTTCTCACTTCACATTAGGTCAAAGACACCATTTACAAGTTTCTCACATTTTTGGTCTCTAAACCCTAATGTCCAAAACCCTAATTTCCATGTTTAGCTCATTTCATGCAATTAAACTATATAAACCTCAACTTCACCTTCAATCAAGCTTGCCTACCCTTTTAATTGTGTCAAAATCCATCAATTTCAAGTTACCTCTAAGCTGGCTGAATTTCATTATATTCCTAAATATGTTGTTTTTATTTTATTTTCATCAATACTAGTTCACTTCAAGTGCAAATTCATGAATATAAGGAGAATTGAGAGGATTCTTGACTAACCTTTCTCTTTGAATTTCAACCACCCAAAACCTTCACTTTTCTTTCAAAATTTCTTGATCAATCTTCTTTTCTAGTTGCCCAAACAAGGTTTAATCAACAAAATTAGGGAATTTATGGGAGATTTTTAGGGTTTATGGAGCTTGAAATCAAGCTTCAATGGTGGATTTTGAGAGAGAGATGAGAGGTGACGGGAATGGGAGAAGAAACCAATTTTTTTGTTCTTTTCTTTTTGTTATTTTATATCTTAGAAAGACCATAATTCTAATTAAATAAATTTTTAATTAAAATACTTATGGCATCATGCATGTGTCATCACATGATGTCATTACCTTTTTAACTTTTTCATTTTTCTTTTTTTTTTATTTTTATTTTTCTATTAGTTCTTTAATTTAATTCTCGACTCCGAAATTTTCTTTTCTCCAATTTTATTTTGTGATTAGGTCGAGTCACTCTCGGGTCAATTGACCAAATTGCCCCTCGGCTCATCTCCGGTTTGCAAATAATTGATATTTCTTCCGCTCCTCGACCTAATTATTTGACCGCTTAATTCTTTTTCGTGATTTTCTTTTTCCATCAGTGTTCGTAATGGTCCTAAGGACCGCGGCGTCACATTTTACGTTCAAATTTGAGTTTAAATCGACTTAGCTGTTCTCAGACTGGCCACCCATCATTGTGACTCTTGGCTCGTTTAACCTCTTATGTTCTGTTTTTCTTATTTATACTTAACTATTTGGCAATTACTAATTATTTGTATTTATGGCTTCTTTAGTTGTCTTAGATGTAGTTCTAATCCCCTTAATTGTCCGGACCGACACCGATCAATGACAAAGAAATATACTGTGCTATACAAATAGGTGTTACATTTTTAAGATTTAATTGACTTAAAAAAAATTACTAGTTGGGCCAAAAGTAGGGTCCACATATGTGACTATGCTACAATTGCTCTATGTTAGGGAGTAATTTTCCTTTTATAAACAAACTTACTACCCTCTAATCTATTCATAAATGATGTGGGAATTTAATATTTTTTGTAATTTACCGACGAATTACCAATTGAATATATTTCGTTGGTAACTACCGATGAAAAAATTTTTGTAAGTATTTTTTTTTATTTTATTTTCTATTTTCTCTTTAATATTACCTATTAAAAGCGTTCGTTGGTAATTACCAACGAAAACAATTCGTAGGTAAAATTTTTTAACCTTTTTATAATTTTTAATTTCTCTTTTCTCCTTAATATTACCTACGGAAAGCGTTTTGTTGGTAATTACCAACGAAAAAAATTCGTAGCTAAATTTTTTAAGCTTTTTAGATTTTTTCTTCTCTATTTTCTCCTTAATATTACCTACAAAAAGCGTTTCGTTGGTAATTACCAATGAAAAAACTTCGTAGCTAAATTTTTTGAGCTTTTTAGATTTTTTTTCTTTATTTTCTCCTTAATATTATCTACAAAAAACTTTTCGTTGGTAATTACGGATGAAATGTTTTTGTAGCTAAAATTTTTTAAACTTTTTAGAATTTTTTTCTCTATTTTCTCTTTAATATTACCTGCGAAAAACCTTTCGTTGGTAATTATCTATATATATAATATTATTTATAGATAATTCTTTTTTTAATTTGATGCACTTGCAATACACATGCTTTAAAAATTAGTATATATAAATATATAAAGAAGGATAATATTGAGATTTCAAAAATACCCTTAGTAATTTAGTGTTAAAACGATAAAGGATTAAATTTAATTGGTTATGTAATTTAAAATTATATAATAACAAATTTAATTGCTATGTAATTTAAAATTAATTATAATAATAAATAATTAAATTTAATTGACTATTGAAAACTAAAAATAATTTTGAAATGAGTAGGATTCTTTTTATATTATTTATGATATTAAAAAATAAAAAAATTAATTAAATTATAAAATCATTGGAACAAGGAAAAAAAAAAATTTTTAACTAAAAATAAAATCGTTGAAATAAAAGAAAGGTCATACTAAAATTCTATTTTAAATTTATAAGTGTAATATATTTTGAAAGCATTTTTTTAAATAAAATAAAAATATTATAAAATTAAAAGAAAATAAAATAATAATAAAATTAATTTTGTTTAAGAAGAATTATAAACATTCATAAACCTTTATAAGAGGCAAATTTTGTAACCTTCTTATATATTTCTGTTTATGCTGATATAAGTATTTTCCTGTAATTCAAGAATTAAGAATTCTTACAATAATAAGATCTAGTCGATATAAATTAGGAGTTAATGAAACTTTTAATAAGAATCTTTCATAAAGTTATGAAATCAATATTATCAACTAATCAAAATTTTAGTATTTAATTCGCCAAATACATCATTATATATATATAATTGGTAATTTTTTAACTTATTAAATATGAATAATTTTTTAAAAAATAACAATTTTATTTTATAAATAATTAAAATTCTTATTTAAGAAAAAATTATTAACAATATTTTATATTAATTTAAATTAATTTATGTAAATAACTAATCAAAATTTTAGTATTAGATCATGGTATTCACCAAATAATAATATATTATTGTTCTATACTCTTTCATATGTGTGGCACAACTCAATCATTGTTTTTTAAGTTTCGAATCCTTTTTCAACTTAATAAATAATAATTTTATTTTTATAAATAACTAAAATTCTTATTTAAGCAAAAAATTATTAATAATATTTAAATTAATTTATTATAAAATTATTTTAGATAAATTATATATTTAAAAAAAAGATAATAAATTATAAATAAAAAGTAAATTCATGAAAGAAGCTAATATATTCATAAATCTAAGGCATATAGGCACCTTGACAAATCTAAGACATATAGGCACCTCACACAAGTTAATATGTAGTATCTTCATGATCTATATAAAAATTATCTGTCTATCTATCTATAATATCTTGTTGAAATCAATATATAGTCTTTTAATAAATATAAAAATATAAAGCAAAGGAACAATTGAATTGTCCCAATCATTTTTAATTTTTCTTAGAGCATCCTCTAATTTGATTGGTTAAAAGAAAATAAAATAAGAACCCATTAATTTTGAGTAATTAACCCAATCTAGGATTACAACTATACAATCAACAACTTTTGCGCTAGTTAATCTTTTAAATGAAAATATATGTTAGAACAATTTAAAATAATAATAATAATAATAATAATAATAATAATAATAATAATAATAATAATAATAGAAAAAAATTTTGATAGTTGAGCACGTTTGATTTTGTTATGCAAAGAAAAAAAAAATTCTATTGCAAGAATAAAATTCTTTTAATAAAATGAAAACTTCTTATAAAATTTAGAACTATTAAGTTAAAAAGAAGTCTGTTAATATTACCAGTTAAAGATGATTAAATTTTATCATAAGTGATTTAATTCTAATTAAAATTTATATGTATTTTTATAATGGAATTTTAAAAATGAATATATTTTTTATTTTTCTAAAATATTAGTGTTATTGTATAATTACAATATAATTATAATATTTTTTTATTTTAAATGCAAAACGGAAGGTATTTTTAAATAGGAATTCTTTTATAATAATAGTAGTAAATGGGAAAAAAAAAAAAGTAGTTAGAGCACTTCCAACATACTCAGTTGTTGTAATTGTTTTTGACAAAAATAATAAATATTTGTAGCTAGAATCAGAGTACAAAGCTAGATAGATATGCATAGTAACTAATAAGCCACTGATAATGACAATACGTAAAATCGTTGTAACAAAAATATTATGCGACTCCACAAGTATAAAATCATACTCGAATTTGGTCTTTTTAATATATAATTAAAATTTAAAATATAATTCAATCTAAAATATAATTTTAAAAATTCAATCTTTCTCAATTTTAATTTTTTTATTCAATCTGAAATCTTCATATTCATTATTTCCTTTGCCTTCATCTTCAATTTGAATTATGTTATTCTTCTTCAATTACTTCAACATCTAAAAAAGTAAGCCTTTTTTGTTGTAGATCATATTTGTTTCCCTTTTTTGTCTTCATGAGAAAACGAAATTTCTTTCCTTTACATAACGTCAATCTCTTATGAAACTTGCTTTTTTCTTTTGTTTCCTATAAAATCAATTAGTGAATAATTCACTTAAATAAGTATTTTATATAATAATAATAATAATAATAATAATTTTGGTTTGAAAATTAATAAAAAAACAACATTAATATAATAACAGACCTCAATTACAGATGCAATGTATTTGTTGACTAAATATCTGGTCAAATTTTTACATATATCAAATAAAGTTATAATTGCTTATTCATTTGACCAAGCACTTATATATTAATTAAAATAACTATTAGAATTTTTTGTAATTAAATAATAAAATTTTGAGAAATTTTTGTGTTAAAAAAAGTAAAATTAATATTTAGATCCATTACAAATGAAGCACATTGGTTTATTTTTATTTTGATTGATTTTTTTGTTGCATTTTCTACAACAATTATACAAAGGATCATTCTCATTTTGCATTGACAATATTTTGGCTTCAAAATAGGATTCAACTTCCTGCATATAGATAACATATTATTACAATATTAATAATATTTTATTTTATTTAAATATAAATAAAGATAATAAAATAAATAAAGATAATAAAATTTACTTACATGATAATTACTTTCTAATATTGGTTTTAAACCAACTTTTGGTGCTCGAAGAAACTTGTTTGGACATGATAGAAAATTGATTTCTTCTTTCTCTCGTGTCTTGCAATTAACACTATAAAAAAATTTAAAAATTAAAATAATAATTCTTATCACATTATACTTATGCATGATAATATTCAATAAGCAAAATAATTTGAACAATTAATAATAATTAATTAAATGATATATGTTATTATTATCTAAAATTATGCACAACAGTAATAATGACTTACAATTGTTGTAGTATTTCAACTTCATATAAACTTGGATTAATTTCTATTGTAGTAGCTGTAGTTGTACTCAATTAAATATCACCTGTAATTTTTGAAACATAAGATAATGTAGTGATCGGTTGTAAAATTGGTGTTTTAATATTGATAATATACATGTGTGTGTGTATTATATACCATTGTAAAATGAAGCCATAACATTTGAGAGTGTTATTGTTGGTTTTTCATCAATCTCTTTATTAAATAGAACCTTAAAAACTTCACTATAATTATCAACTAAATCTTCCCATAACAGTAATAATATCTTTTTTTAATCTATATTTGAAAAGGCAAAATATTAACAAAATTGAAAAATAGCATGTATAAATATTTAATATTATGTTTGACGAAAAATTATGGTATTGTACTTACTTTGTATATGTAATTATGATCTCTTTTTCTTTTTTGTGATTTTATTGTGTATGCTGATTTTACGTAGATAATTGCACCCAAAATATTTAAAATGAAAAAAAATGTTAATATTAGAATTTAATTATTATAAAAATTAACATCAAAATATTTAATATAATAATATAATATATAAAAATTGATGTTTTAGCTAAATATTATAAACTTTGAAAATTATTAATCATGAGGAAAAAAAAAAACTTGTAGAGAAAATATAATTACCTTCTAATGTAGTAGAACTTTGATGAACTTTGGGAAATTTTCATTTTGATTGCTTTGAATCTTAATTTTTATATTATGTTTATTTGAGAAATCAAAATAAAAATAATGACAAGAATTTCTTTTTATAAGCACATTCATTGAATTCCAATTAAACTAGTATTATAATAAATAATTAAATTTAAATAAACATAAGAAGTATAATTTTTTTTTTTAAAATAGAAGTTCAAATTCAATTAAGATTATAAAGCATCATCGCCACGTATATTATTATTATTATTATTATTATTATTATTATATAAAAGATTAAGGGTATTTTAATCTGCTAAAAAATTTACCCCCTCATTCGTTCATTTTAAGTAATTATTCACTAAAAATTATTTACAAAATTTAAACATTTATTTTAAAAAATATTTATACAATTAAAATATAAGAGTTTTAATAATAATACTTTAAAAGTCGCCTTATCACATGTGTCTTTTTTTACTTTATTTATTCTCTTATTAATATATGTCATCTAAGTAAAGTTTATTTCAATTTTAATAAAAAAAAATACATTTAATACGAGCATGAAAATAAATTTAATAATTTTAGATTAATTTTTCATATCAAAATTTACATATAATCAATTAAAATGTATACAATGAATCTAAATATAAATATTTAATCTGATATTTGTTAAAGTTTATTTTCATATAAAGTTTAACTTGTAATAGCTCCAACCTATCGAGATTTGCATATTTATTATTTTAATTATTTACATACCTTAATTAATCTCACATAAAATTTAATATAAATATTTAATTTAAAAATTAAAATAATGTAATAGAAAATCTTTTAAAAAGATTAGAACAAGAGTTTTTGAAGGTCCAGTGGCCCAATGGGCTTCATGATAAACTAGGATCCAGAAATGGTCAGATTGCTATGGCTGCTTCATAAACAAGTTGTTTATATGAAAAAAAGGAACTGGGTTATGGCTTAATCGTCCATTGATAATCACAGGGATAAGAAACCATCGAAAGGAGAAGAAGAAGAAGAGGAAGAGAGAGATGGGGAAGCAACCAGTGAGAATGAAGGCGGTGGTATACGCTCTTTCACCATTCCAGCAGAAGACAATGACAGGTCTTTGGAAGGATCTGCCCACCAAGATTCACCACAAGGTCTCCGAGAACTGGATCAGCGCCACCCTCCTTCTCAGCCCTCTTGTCGGCACCTACACGTACTTCTTTTTCCTTCTATTTGTTACATCTGTGTAGCTATTTTTTATTCTAATTTTAATACCATGGTTCTTATATGAAAACCCTAATGTTTATCAGATCAGATTTCTATTCGTAAAAAGCTTTATATTTTGGGTTTTGTGGAAAATTGAAGAAAACCCAATAAAATTGATGTATCAAACTTGTGTGTCATTTTACTTTGATGTTAGTGATTATAAGTTTTGGGATAATTAGGTTTGATTATCAAAATCTAATTATGGGTTTTTGATTGCTTGAACTAGTGTTTATGGCTATAGCTATAGTCAGTTTTTTCTGCTCTGCCCAGGGTGTATAATTCAACCAATTACCCGTATTATCTTCCATTTATTTCCCCACACAAATCGCAAAACTCAACACAATCCATAATATTTGGGATTATGGTATGCTGGAATATTTGGTAATTCTTTGTGACCCAAGGTTTATCTGTACTTGCTCATAATGTGACTCTTGAAACGCTAATTATCATATCATCTATGAGGAACTTGCAATATTTGATCATCATATTTGTTTGCTTTCTATGGGAAGTGTAATCCAGGTTTTATGCTCCGATTTTAGATGCATCATATTTGTTTGCTTTCTTCCTTACTATGTAATCTGTGTCTTGTTCGAGTACAATGAGGAAAAAAAAAAAAGGACTTCTGACATTCTTATGGTCTTATATATATATATATATATATATATATATATATATATATATATATATATATATATATATATATATATATATATATATATATATATAGAGATCAAAACAAAAATAAATACATTGGAGGGCCGTATAATAACTTTTTTAAAAAATACACTAAAATTTTTTGGTAAAATTTTAGTTTAAAAAATTTGAGGGGGCAAAATTAATTTCTTTTGAAAAATTAAATTTATGGGTGAATTTTTAATTTTAATTTTTTTTAGGGGGGGGGGGGGGGGCAGCTAGTAATGTACTTAAAACAATAGAAAAATCCAGTGCCATAATTAATCAGGAAAATGTTTTTCACAGAAAATAATTGTTGCCCTGAAACAAACAGTGCCTAAATTATAAAAATTACTACCAATATATTATTGATCTTTGTGTTTGCCTATCTTTGAAATCTTTAACTTTGTGCAGTTCGATCCATGTTGCCTTTAGTTTCTTTTTTTGTTAATTTTTAAGTTCTAGCTAACTGATTCTCTTCGCTTTCATTTCTTGTAATCCATGCAGTTATGTGCAACGCTATAAGGAAAAGGAGAAGTTGGAGCACAGGTACTGATGCCATGCATATGGTCAAAAGACAGCTTACCTTTTTGCAGAAGACTTGATATTTTTCTTGTTTTACTAGAAAATAAGCTGAATGTTTGGCTGTTAGCTGCAGTTGCAGTTATCAAAACTTAGCAAGCTTTTGTTTTTGAATCATTCAATTTTTCTCGACATGTCAGAATTGGTAAATGTTGAACAAATTTTGTTGTTAAACTCTTGCCCATGATTTAATGCCTGTCATTCCATTATGGCTCAATTATAGAATTAGGAAGAATTCGTTAATCTGATTTTCAATGGATTTGTGCAACTTTATTTATAATCCCACGTTTCTTATCTTACATGGGTTAAGAGGGAGACATCTTTCATATACTTATTAGTCCAAGTGACCTCAAAGCCAGTATTGGTTTGATCAAGTGATTTTATGACCAGTATTAGGCCTTTTTTTTTTTTTTTTCTATTTTTTGAGCCCCAGCAGTACCATGACATAATGTGTGATTGTTGTTTCATTTTGGCTGTCAAACTGCCAAAATCATTTTTTTTATTAGGGATAATTTGACATGGTAGGATGTTAGGGTTTAAGTTTGTTGCTCTATCATGTGCGCATTAAATTGGTATGAATACTAGACGTTGTGCAAACAACAAGGCAACAAAGCCATGCAAATCTTTGTTTTAAAGATGTTAATGATGGTACAAATCATTTGCATTGCTATGATATCTGCATGCTTGTTATACCATGTTTTTATTGGTTCAGTGATTCTTTTTGATTGATTCATAGTATAAAAATGTGTGGTTTCTCTCTCTCACTCTCTACATTTTCTTTACTTAAATTGATGCTTCTTTTATTAATCCAATAATAATTTGCAATGTAAACTGATGTGCCTATCATTAGCCATAGGGTTGAACTTCCTATTAGAGTAGAAATGGTCAAGGCCCGGTTTGGAATTGAAATTGGATCGGTTCAAATCAGAATTGAAACCAGGCAATAATCGGTCAAAACTGTATTGATCAAAATCGAGTCTTACTTTTGGGCGAAATTGGATTTAATAAATAAATAAATAAATAAATAAAAGGAGTTTAGTTCATTCTCAACATCGCAACTCGCAAGTTCTACCTATTCAAAGAATGTTACAATTCTAATTTAACTGTCGAATCTAAATTATAGTAATTCTTCATTCATCCTTAGCTATTACAATTGTCCATAGATTCATACATAAATTCCACTGCGGAGGAACAAGGTAGCAAGCAATACAAAATCAACAGCTCGAGGCAATAACTCTATTTACTGTCACTTAGAGTCTGTTTAGATAGGGTGAGGGATGTATAAGTAGTGAAAGAGTAAGTAAGGGTAAAGAACAGAAATGGTAAGAAGGATTATAATTAAAAAAAATCTCATATTTATGAAAGAGAGAATTAATAAAAAGATAAAGAAAAGTAATGTATATTTCTTATATTTGGAAAGAAATAAAGGAGGGATAAATTTAAGAGGGTGCATAAATAGAAATATTCATAATTTTCATCTCTCCCTCCTTAACTCTCTTTACATTCCAAATTGGGATGTAAGAAAAATTAAAAATTGAAAGGCAAGGGAGGGTAAAGCTAGGGGTGAGCATTCGGTTCAAATCGAACTGAACTAAACTGAATCAAATCATAAAAATCAAATTACATATTTTAGAAACCGAACCAAACCGAAATAGATAAAAAATCAAATTGAATCGTACTACTCTATTTCGGTTCGGTTCGGTTTAAACCAATCAGTTTTGATTTTTAATTATTTTTTAATTTATACTTAATTTTCAAGTTATTTAATCTGATTTTGACATTGATTTGAACCTAATTACTATTAATCAATGAAGTTAAACAATTTATATATATATATATATATATATATATATATATATATATATATATATATATATATATAAAATTATATATAATTAATAAATTTTTCATAAAAATAAATCAATTAAAAAATCAATAAAACTATTTGGTTCGGTTTAGTTTAATTGGATTTTTTATCTTCAAAACCGAACCGAACTTAAATAAGTAAAATTTTTATAATATAAAATCGAACCGAACAGAATTATCTTAAAAATCGAATCGAATTACCGAATTAAGGCGGTTCGGTTCGATTTAATTAGATTTTTTATCTTCAAAACTGAACCAAACTGAAATAACTAAAATTTTTATATATAAAATCGAACCGAATGAAATTATTTTAGAAACTGAATTGAATTACCGAATTAAGGTGGCTCGGTTCAGTTTATTCGGTTTGAACCGAATAATTTTCATTCCTAGGTAAAGCTTACTCTTACTTATCTTTACTATCCATTAATTCACATCTTTCCAAACAGAGGTAAAATAGTTATTTATCATTTCTTATCTTTATTTACCTCTCCCTCACTCTTATACAAATAGACCCTTTAGGCTCGTGTGAAAAATATTTTCTAAAATTTAAATCATATTTAAGACAAATAACTTTTAATTTTTGAAAGAAAAAATTATTTTTCAAATAATTTCATCAAAATATGAAAATACTTATTTGTACAGTATATAAATATATATTAGTAATTTAATATATAATTAAATAATAAAAAATATTTTTATAGAAAATATTTATTAACAAATAATTTTTTATGAAAAATAATTTTTATATATAAATTATATTTTTGAAATAAATAAAATTTAAAGAAAAATAATTAAATAGGACACTAAAAATTTAGGATTATGACGGATGCTATGCTAGAGTAGAATTTGAATCAATATAAGGTTTTCAAAGCTAACAGTAAGCTTGAATTGACAATCATATTACTAATCATATTCATCAATCTATTTGAAAATTGACAATCAATTCAAATTTTAATTTAAAATTTTAATTAATAAAATTAATTTCTAAAATATAATATTTTAATTAATGACTCAACTCATAAAATAATCTAACTCTAATTTAAAAAATTTTCTATATTAAAATAATCTTAATAACTCAAAACCTATGTGAGTAACAAGCTCAACTCTATTGTAATCTAATTTCAGTGATAGGGATAGGGATGGATTAAGTGTCAATGAGCCATATCTGCCAATAGTTTTAATAAGATGTCGAGTTTTATCTCTAAACGCTATGTATCTACGTATTTATCTTCAACAAAAAAAATTATTTTTAAATTCAAATTTAATTACTATTCATACTATTTAAATCTGTTTCAAATCTAATTAAAATTAATTATTAATTATCTTAAAATCGTCCCAAGTCTAATTATTATTATTTGAATAATACTTGAATCTATTTAATTTTATATATTTAATTAATAATTTACATAAAAAAATATTTTTAATAATATTTATATTTTAAAAAATAAATAATTTTATAAAATATTTAAATTCTATTTATTTAAAATATAATATATATTATAAAAAATATATATTTTATATTTAATTAATTATTTATATAAAATGGATTCGAGCAATAAGTATCTGAACTATTATATAATAGATATTATTTTTCAAACTCAAACTCGTCTCAAATTCTATTATATATTATTCAAAATTATTATATTAAGTTTCGATTGGATTGGATACCTATAAATATTTAATCCGTTACTATCTATATTCACATATGGAAGCTTGATCTTGAAAATAAAGATAAAATTAAAAAAAAATTATTAAGTAATTTTATTTTAATATTTTTGATTATTTTATATTAAAAAATATATTAATTAGTCATATATTTTTTTATCGACTCTTTAATTTTTTTCATCTAATTTAAATATTTTCTTAATTAATATATTTAAAGGAGGGAGAAATTATTTCTATAAATATAAAGTGTAAAAAATAAAAGAATTATATAATTATGTTTTTTAAATTATAGTTTTAAATGAAATTTAAATTAGTATTTAAAATTATTAGAGACTAAAAATAAACGAAATAGAAGTATAGAAATTAATTTTTTAAAAATAGATTTTACAATTTTTTTTAGTAAGGAGTGTGTTCTTTAGTCTTGTGCTTATTTATCTCGGACAATAAAAATAGAGAATTTATATAATAATTCTTCCAAAAAAAAAAACATTTCGAAATTCAACTAAGCGCGAATTGCACGAAAGGAAAAAAGAAAAACGAAATATTTTAGCAGTAGCTTGGTAGTGGTGGTAGTAGAAGCGCAGCTTCTTTCACTCCCAGGAATTCTATCTTCTCTATCGGTAAGTCTCTTATACTAAATTTTTTAGCGTTTCTGATCTATTCGTTTAGCTTCTTTCTCTATAAAAATGGTTTCTCATTCTTCTTCTTCTTTAAATTTGTTGGTATTTTGGGTTGAAATTTGCGATTTATTTCGCACTACTGAGTTGTGAGTACTGTTTTTACACCTGTAATCTCTGGAATCTGTTATTTAAATCCCGTTTGAAGTTACAATGATGAGTGAATATCTAAGAAAATACCTAAAAATGATTGTAAATTTTGCCATTTAGTACTGTTCTAAGATGGCGGCGGACGATGCTAGCCCCAGCACTTATGAAGAAGCTCGCAAGCAGCGCCTTGAAGAAAATAAAAAGCGCTTCGAGGTGCCCACCTGAACCCATTTCTTTTTCATTTCTAGCTTGTTTTACCATTCTTTTTCTTTTGGGTTTTATGGGTAAGCAAGAATTTTTGAAATATTTTTTTTCCTGTGATATGCTTTTCTTGTATTCGGAAGGACTTGGGAATTTTGAACATTTCCAAGAGTCTCTCCAAGCTCACTAGCCCTGAGAAGAAGTCCAAGGTGAACTTCATTGACTCCTGGTCTATCATCTGAATTATTGGAAATACAAGGAAAAAAAAACCCCATTAATTTCTTGATTTCATATGTGATTTCTTTTTTACCCTGTTTTTAAACTGTTCAGCAACGCCTTCCAAAACCAAAACCAGAGAATTCTGCGTCATTTGAGCCAAGACGCTCTTCTCGAGCACGAAATGCGGTTACCTCTTATAGTGATGATGTAGGTATCGATGACTCTGATTGATTTGGGATTTAAGGTTTGGTTGAGTTGAGTATATTCTGTTTCTTATTGTAAGTAATTTCTCTTGCTTCTTCCAGATGGACATCGACCTTCCACCCTTGCGGAAGAGGTCAAGATTTAGCTCATCATGGGGAAGGTGAAGAAGGTTTTTCTTGCCAATTATACATAACATTGTTCTTTTCTCTACAGTAAACTATTAACGCCCAAGATTCTTCAGCTATGTTGCAAGGCCATTGGAAGAAGTCAAACTTGCTTCTTATGAAGATCGGGCTCGAGCACTTAGAGTTGCAGAAGAATTCCAAAGTAGCCTACAATCTGGAAACCCGTCTTTTGTCAAATCAATGGTTCGGTCTCATGTTTATAGCTGTTTCTGGTTGGTAAGTTAAAACAAGGAAATTTTTGTTTCAAGGATAGTGCTCATAAATTAGCCCACTTTTGTTCACTGAAACCACCTGTTTCAGAATTTAGATAAAAGGAAATGTATTATTTTGGGCTTGACATGTCAAATTACTCATTTTGCTTTAAATTTTAGGGCCTTCCTACTCAATTTTGCAAGAATCACCTACCAAAAGAGGACTTGGATATGATACTAGAAGATGAAAATGGCTCAGCATATGACGCTAAATACCTTGGCAAAAGGAATGGGCTTAGCGGCGGGTGGAGGGGATTTGCATTGGATCATAAACTAGATGATGGTGATGCAGTGGTGTTTGAATTGGTAGAGTCGGACAGATTTAAGGTAAGTTTTAAATATTCTTAACTTTTTTTTTTCTTTTAATTTTTCATTTTCTTTTTTTACCCAATAAGCTGAAATTAGTTTAAGACAGATGAAAGTTATGAAACCAGTTCTTCCACAAGAAGCAGAAGTTTTCCTTGTATTAAGAAATCCATATATCACAGTTTCATTAAATTGTATAATCCTAAACTGGTACTGGAATTTATAAGTTAATCAACAATTGATGGATGATAATGGAGAATTGGTAGGTAGGTTGTGGGGGAGGCATGTAAATGGAGAATTCATATTTTGACTTCTCCTAATGGGATTGATTGTAACCCGAGTATGTCTTTGGATACATGTTAAGCCTTGATCTTACCTTTTTAATACTACCAAAAAAACTTATAGGCGTATGAGTTAGCCACATGACAACAGATTGGCAGTTAAGTTATCACTTTTATTATAAAATTAAAATACTTCTCATTCCCTTTACAATTGATCTTTTGGGCATATTTTTCAAGGATTCCCATCTCTTTATAATTTCCTACTAATGTGCCCTGTGATTATGTCACTTATCAACATTCTTTTTATGTCACTAGCTAACATTCTGAAACCTAATCTACTAACATTTACATACTCTTATGACGTATTCTCTCTCTGTCTGCTAATAGAAATGGAAGTAGACTTATTTTCCTCACATCAATCGCTAAGACTTTTGGGCACATTTTTCAGGGATTCCCATCTCTTTATAGTTTCCTACTAATATGCCCTGTGATTATGTAACTTATCAACATTCTCTTTATGTCACTAGCTAATATTCTGAAACATAATCTACTAACATATACATACTCTTATGATGTATTCTCTCTCTATTGTTTACTGATTTAGAATTCCGTAATGAACAAATAATGTAGAAGTGAATAAAGTATCATTCTCCTGAGGAATTGGTGAATACCAAGTTAGACAGCAACTTTGACTGTTTAGACTACTGAATATGATGAAAGAGGTTTAAATTAAACTAATTTAAACTAACTAAAGCTGTTGAGAATAAAAAAAAGGCAAAACAGTAAGCTTAAACTTACAAAGCAATTTACCAAAATAATTCAAGAATTGAGATTTTACACTTCAATCTTATTATGAATTTAACATTACCTATTCAATAAATTGAGAATTGTTACCTTGATGGAAATTAATCCTATGATATCTTAAGTCCTCTCTCAAGGCACTTAAGATGTATTTTAATTAACGTAAACTCTATTTTCGTAGCGATCAATCTTAATTAAAATCCTTTAAAATCTTTGATTAATTGTGAAACTCCACAAAGGATTTCAGCCTATTTCTAGGTTAGATTTTCTAGGTTCAAAATCCTAATTTTCAATATTAATCTTCACCTTTCAGTTCTTTAGTTAGTATCATATATCATAAATAAGTGGGTACCAATACATAGCATGCATTAAGAACACAGAAGATTGAATCAAAGAGCAAAACTCAGATTTATTAAATAACTTTAGTATAGATCTATAACAGAATTTGAGTGTACTACTTTTCTAATCCTAGAATTAAATAAACTACTCACTTATGGTGAGTTTAACAAACATAATAAAATTAAAATAAAAGAACATAAAATACGAGGAAATAGAACAAAAGAACCTAGAACGAAGATCTGCAGCCTTGGACTTTTGGAACTTAAGCTGAGAATCTTCTCCTTGAGCTTTGATGCAGACTCTCTCGAAGTTGCTTAGAAAATTAGGGTTGAAAGTAAAGCAAATTATTGTTTTGCTTGTTTCTGTTTTCTAGTATTTATATTAGGTACTTAAAAGTCTTATTTCATAGCCCCAAAAGCCTTAAAAGTTTGTTCGGAACGAGTACAGCAGAATCCAGGTCAAATTGGAAGTCTTGTCTGATGCATTTTACACGGCCTGTGTGACATTAGATTGGAATTCTTGGATAGTTGTGGCTCCATAATCCTTCAAGGGCTTTGGCCTGTTGTTGGCGGCCATAGCTGGAGTTTCAATAACTTCTGGTTTTGTTTATTGTTGTCTCCTCTCACTCTTGATGGCTCTAAGAGTCTTGTCTATCTTAGGATTCAATTCAAGCAACCCATCTTCAAGTTTGGTTTTGATCATAAACTAAACAGAGAGCCTGAAAAAAGAAAAAAAAAACAAAAGCAAAATAAGTAAATTAAATAAACAAAAATATAAATGTCTAAATTAGCTAAATTTTTTATTGCTCAAATCACTAAATTCTTGACAACAGTGTCAAAAACTTATTTATTAGTTTACAACTCCGCAAGTGCACGGATCGTGAATAAATAATATAGTAGTGAATAGATTATCGTTCTCACGAGAAATTGGTGAATACCAAACTAGACAATAATTTTGATTGTTTAGACTACCGAATACGATGAAAGAGATTTAAATTAAACTAGCTGTTGAGAATAAAAGAAGGCAAAATA
This sequence comes from Hevea brasiliensis, assembly GCF_030052815.1. Lineage (NCBI taxonomy): Eukaryota > Viridiplantae > Streptophyta > Magnoliopsida > Malpighiales > Euphorbiaceae > Hevea > Hevea brasiliensis. The sequence continues at coordinate 93,849 of NW_026614593.1, read as the reverse complement.
ATAAACTTAAACTTAGAAAGCAATTTATGAAAACAATTTCAGAATTAGGATTTTACACTTCAACCTTATTATGGGTTTAACCTTACCTATTCAACAAATTGAGAATTGTTACTTTTATGGAAATTAATACTAAAATATATTAAGTCCTCTCTCAAGGCACCTAAGATATATTTTAATTAACCTAAACCCTACTTGCACAATGATCAATCTTAATTAAAACCCTTTAAACCCTTTGATTAATTATGAAACTCCATAAAGGATTTCTGTCTATCTCCAGATTAAATTTTTTAAGTTCAAAATCCTGATTTTCAATGCCAATCTTCACCTTTTAGTTCTTTAATTAGTATCTTATATCATAACTAAGTGGGTATCCATATATAGCATGCATTAAGAATACAAAAGATTGAATCAAAAAACAAAACTCAGATTTATTAAATAACTTTAGTATAGATCCATAACAAAATTTGAGAGTGTTACTTCCTTAACCCTATGATTAAATAAACTACTCACTCATGGTGAGTTTAACAAATATAATAAAATTAAAATAAAAAAACATAAAATAATATGAGGAAATAGAACAAAAGAATCTAGAACGAAGATTTGCAGCCTTGAACTTTTGAAATTTTAGCTGAGAATCCTTCTCCTTAAACTTTGATGCAGACTCTCTCCAAGTTGCTTGGAAAACTAGGGTTGAAAGTAAAGTGAATTGTTGTTTTGCTTGTTTTTGTCTTTTAATATTTATATAAGGTACTTAAAGGTCTTGTTTCAAAGTCCCAAAAGCCTTAGAATTTTATTCGGAACAAGTGCGGCAGAATCCAGGTCGAATTGGAAGTCTTGTCTGGTGCATTTTACACGGCCCGTGTGGCACTACATGGGTTAGGCCGTGTAAGTCTCTGGACTACTTTGTGCTTCTTGTTTTAGGGATTACTTTGCTTCTTAGTTAGGATCATAATTGTATAAATATGTTGTAATCCTTCTTTGAGAAATATGAGAAAATATTTTCATAACATGGTATCAGAGCTTGGTTCGATCTAGGGACCTGTGGGTTATGGGACCACCACGCTTCCGCTGTGCTATTGTGAAGGAAATTTCTGTTTCTTTTTTTATTTTTCTCTTTTTTATTTTTCTCTATGTTTTTGGCTGTTGGAGAATTGGGTCACCATCAAGGGTGTGACCATCTTGTCTCACCTCCCACCCTAAACACTAGCTGGGTCGTCGGAGACCAGCTTCTCGGAGGTCTGGTCACTAGTGGAGCCGTGCCTGAGCCGCATGCACAGACAGAAGGATTAACGTAATTTCACATGTCGGCGTGTTAGAACACATGTGCCATTCGGTCACTGTTCGTTTCTTTTTTGAGCACTCTTGACAGCCTCTTCTTGGATTAGGATAAGTTACTTGGTGTGTAGCTCCTTGATTCTTATGCCTTTTGTGGTTTGGAGGTTCAAAACGGTACTATTTCCACTATTTTTTGACAACCCTAGCATGTTGTCTTGTTTCTGAGTCATCTCACATTTGTTTTGATATTGCTTTCTGTGATTTGGTGTGCATCTTGGTAGTTTTGAAAAAATTTTGGGTAATTTGCTCCTTGAAAAATTGGTTGTGTTAAGTTTCTTAGAATGGCAGATGCTCAAAATGTGATTGCTGATATAATTCCTATGATGACCAAAATCACGGAGCAAAAACCTAATGGTTCCAATTATTTGGAGGGGAGTAAGACCGTTCGTATTTATTTGTGAATTATTGATAAGGATGATCACCTTACCAAAGATCCTCCTAATGACAATATAAAGCAGACTTGGATGAGGGAAGATGTTCAGTTGTTCCTACAGATTCAAAATTCCACTAGCAGGGAGGTAATTAGTTTAATTAATCACTATGATTTTGTTAAAGACATGATGGATATTTAGAATTTTTGTACTCAAGCAAATGAAATATTTCTCATACTTATGAAGTGTGCAAGGCATTCTATAGAGCAGAAAAGCAAGATAGGTCTCTTACGGCTTATTTTATGAATTTTAAGCGAGTTTATGAGGAACTGAATGTATTAATGCTATTTAATTCTGATGTGAAAGTCTAGTAGGCTCAAAGGGAGCAAATGACTATGATGAGTTTTCTTGCAAGTCTTCCTCTAGAGTTTGAGACTGCCAAATCTCAAATTCTTTCTGGTTCTTAAATTTCTTCTCTGCATGACACTTTCACTAGAGTACTTCGTACAAAATCTTCCCAACCTCCCTAGTCTGTTAATAGTGCCTTGGTTGGTCGCAGTGATAGTGAGTGGCAGGGCAATAGAGGAGGAAACAGAGGAGGGTTCAATAGCAATAGGGGTAATCAGCGAAGTGGGGGAGTTGCCCATAATCGTGACTCAGGGGGCATTGTGTGCTATTATTGCCATTAGCCAGGGCATACAAAAAGAATATGCCCACAGCTTCAGAATAAGAAGAAGCGGATTTAAATGGCGAATATAGCAACCGAGGAGTCTACCATAGTTCCTCCTTCTAAAAAAACTATTTTAGTTTCTGCTGAAGAATATGCACAATTCTCTCAATATCAGGCATCACTAAAGCCCACTAATTCACCACCTGCTGCTATTTATGAGTTAGGTAATTCCATTACATGCCTTGTGTTATCTTCTTTAAAGTGGGTCAATGATTCTAGGGCTACAGACCACATGACAGACAACTCTAGTCTTTTGTCTTAATTTCAACCTCATTACTCCTCTTCTTCTGTCACTTTAGCTAATGGGTCCAAATTTTGTGTCATGGATACTGATGTAGCCAATATATCACCCTCAATCTATGTGTCTTCAATTTTATGCTTACCTAAATTTGCTTTTAACTTACTCTCTATTAGTCAACTTACTCGTACCCTTAATTGTTGTGTCTCATTTTTTCCCGATCATTGTCTCTTTTAGAATCTTACGACGAAGCAGATTATTGATAAAGGGTATGAGTCTGGGGGCTTATACATCGTTGACAAGCAAGTGCCGAGATCTCTTACATGCTCCAGTGCCTTAAGTTCTCTCAAAGTTCATTGTCGGCTGGGCCATCATTCCCTATCTATCATGAAGAAGCTATGTCCATAGTTTCAGTCTTTGTTATTTTTAAATTGTGAGTCATGTCAATTTGCCAAACACTGTCGTTTACCTACAGTGTCTCAAGTTAATAAACAGGCTTCGTTTCCTTTTGAGTTAGTTCATTCTGATGTATGGGGTCAATGTTCTGTCATTTCTAAAATTGGATTTAAGTATTTTGTTACCTTTGTTGATAACTATTCTCGTGTTACTTGGTTATTTTTAATGAAAAATTGTTCAGAGTTATTTTCTATCTTTTGTGCCTTCTGTGCTGAAATCAAAACACATTTTAATGCATTTGTTCATACCTTGAGAAGTGATAATGCAAAAGAATACCTTTCCAACAGTTTTCAGAATTATATGTCACAGAATGGTATTCTCCATCAGACCTCTTGTGTTGATACTCCTCAAAATAGAGTTGCCGAAAGAAAGAATCGTCACCTTCTAGAGGTAGCCAGAACACTTTTTTTTCCAAATGAAGGTACCTAAATATTTTTGGGTTGATGCAGTTTCCACGACTTGTTTTTTGATTAACAGTATGTCATCATCTGTCTTTCACGGTGACATTCCTTATAATGTGTTATTTCCATCTAAGTCTCTGTTTCCCATTGAATCTTGTATCTTTGGGTGCACTTATTTTATTCGTGAAGTTCGTCCGCATGTTACTAAATTGGATCTCAAGTCTCTCAAGTATGTCTTTCTTAAATACTCTTGTCGTCAAAAAGGGTATTGGTGTTTTTCTCCTACTCTCAATAAATATCTTGTATTAGCTAATGTTACATTTTTTGAGTTTACCTCATTTTTTCCTCAATCATTTGTGTATGAGAGTCAGGAGGAGGAGGATAATCTCTTAATATATACTATGTCTAGTCCTCTCCCATCATCTGATCCTTCAAATTTCGTATTAGTTTAGCCTAAACCACCAATTCATCATGTTTATTCTAGGACCTTTCCCAGGAGTGTAACACCCCTTACCCGATCTACAGTGTAGTCGAGCAAGGAATGTTACATTCTGTGCCAGAGCACCTTATCTTATCTTACTTTATTCATTATTAATTTCAATGTCATTGTATTTTAAAACTCAATATTTTGGAGTGGGGAATTTCCCTGCTTTATTAATATTTGACTTAATATAATCACCTGTTTAAAATAATTTTCATATCAATCTCATTTTCCCATCATCATCCCAATATTTCAAAATCATAATCTCATTCGTATCAAAATTTTCTAAACAGTTTCTCGTTTGATCCATATCAAATTCAAACTCATTCAACCATGGAATTTATCAAATTCATTAATATACGTTATGTACAAATTAATTACATAAATTCATAATTTACAGTGCAAAATTAATGCTTAATTATAATGTACAAAAATAAACTAATATGGCTTATGTGAGTCCTACCAAAATGCACTGCTGTGAGGAGGTGACACAACTTATACTTCTGCAGATCTGTAGTCTAAAATCCCAGTCCACTATCTACTGAGCTTTATTTTCAATACCTACGCGTGGATAAACCAACGCGCTAAGCATATTACTTAGTAGTGTAATAATAAAGTAACAGTAAACTAAACAAATAAAAATAATTAATTCATGTTTGTATCATCATAAAGGATATATTTTTAATAAATATTTAAATCATGCTCATTTTGTTGATCTTTAGAAATAATTGGTTCATTTATTTGTCATCAAATTTTCTTCAACTCATTTCAATGCCCAAGTAATCTATAATAGACTGATTGGACTAGATAAACGAGTATCACTAGCACTGGACATATCTGTGCCTCGGGCCGTCATACCATGGGACACATAATGTCAACCAGATATGCAACAGAATGGTTAAAAAGCCATAATAGCAATCGAGCATAAAGCCGCATACAATAGAATGCAACAGAATGGCTAGAAGCCATAATCAACAGAATGGCTAGAAGCCATAATCAATAGAATGGCATAAAAGCCATGATAACAGAATGGCACAAGGCCATATGCGATCGCTAAACATAACCCTTCTTGGCATGCCAATCTATCCATCCCATACACATATTTTTATGCATACATGGGCCATTAATATTCTTAAATATTCATAAGTCACATAATTTCATCCTATATTGTATTCACGCTCCATAGAAATTTTGTTCTAATCATGTTGGGAACATTAATCCCAAATACATATTCACATCACATTCATGTTCATTAAGTTATTGGTATTAATTACTAATCATATTTCAAATCATTTTAGGGGTACTTAATAAATTCCTGAATTTGTATCTTGACTTTACCCTTATATTAGACCAAGGCACAGTAGTAATTTGACTACACTTTCTTCATGAAAATTATTCCTTAATGTCTTAGCTTTAATTTCCTGTTTGAATCAGTTAATTTGAAATTATGTAGCTCTAATTGTGGTCAATTTACCAAGTACTGGTCTAGTGACCAATACTGTTCTAGAATAGGGCAGATTCTGAAATTCAAATTTATCAAGCTACTTGGACAAGTTACAGTCATAATTTGGCTTGGTATTCTTTATATGAGTTGTTCTCCTATGTCTCATGGTTACAGAGGTTCAAGAATCACTAAATTTAAAGTTGTGAAAAGTGAGTTATGGCTAAATAACCAACCTGGACTCAAGAATCCTATAACTCTAGGATTTCAGGTTTCAGGTCAATTTTGCAATAAATATTTAAGGGTCTTACACTCAAAATTTGAGTAAGATTTCAAAACCAAAGTTGTATTCCTAATTTTTAGGTTTTCAAATCATTTTGATTCATCCCAATTGAAATTTTTTAGTGGAAGTTATGGTCTAATTACTGTTCTGGGGTCAAATGGCAAAATGGTTCTAGTGCAGGGATTCTAGGTTGGGAATTTATAACTTTTCCTAACAATTTCCCTAAGTTGCTTTAGGATTTGGGTTCTGGTCAAAGCAGAAAAATTGTAGTTCTATGTGTTATGAGCATTTTGGCTTTAGAATCGCTGTATTTGCAGTTTTGTAGCTCAAGTTATGACATTTTTGCCACAACTGGTCAGATACCCTAAAGTTCAAGATTTTCAGGTTCATGTTTAGTCCAGGGCAAGTCTGATGGACTAAATTTGCCTAGCAATTTAGTTGAGTTTGGGTCAAAACTAGGTTTCCTAATCTTCATGAAAAATGTTCTTCTATGTTTCAGAATTCTATAGATTCAAGAATCAGGTCAATTGGAGTTCCCTAGTGTGAATTATGCTTCAATTACTAAATACTATTCATATGGTCATTTCTACAGGTCTAGAATGTGTCATTTTAGATTCAAGCCTAATTTAGGGCAACTTATGGTTAGTTTCTGGGCAAGCTTCATTCATAACATTTCAATCATTATGTCTTAGGTTTCATCTCCAATTGGCCTCACACTAATTGGAGCTATGTAGCTCAACTTATACTCATTCAAACCTACTGGACTCAAGGGTCCAGAATTCCTGCACATCAAGCACACTTCCAAATTATTAACTCATCTCACCAACCAACTTCATTTCATAATCAATACACATCTATTGGTTAATATTTGACCACAAGAACATCAATTTCATACCATAGCACAAAATCCCCAAAATTTCCAAAACCCTAATTTCCCTTTCTTTTTAATTTCATGCAAATTTCATACAATTCAACTCACAATTCATATATACACATTCATCAATACCCATAGGCAAGTTTAAATTCATCAAACATATCAAACCATCACCCCATTAAGGTTGGCCGAATTTCACTCTCAACATTCATGCATAGTTTCTTTAATTTTCTTTACAATTTCAACTTATTTTCAAGAATCAAACAACTAATTCAAGGTTAAATTACACTTACCTCACTTGAGAGATTTTTCTAATTTCCAAAACTTCAATTTCCTCACTTCCTTTTGCTATCAATCTTCTTATCAAGACCAAATTACAAGCTTTTACTTTAGGAGCTAGGTGATTTATGGAAGAATATCAAGAAAATGAAGCTTGGAAATGGAAGAAAAATGGAGGAAGAGGAGAAGCTAGGTGGTTCGGCTAGTTTAGATAGAAGAAAAAGAAGATAGACACTAATTAAATGTATTTTGTCTTTTATATATTAATTATCTTTATGTATTAAAATTTAATTATAATTATGATTATTATTATTATTATAACATTTCACTTAATTCCATCCATGTCCCAATTTATTTCACATACACACTTCATATTTTTAATTCATTTTTAACATTTTAATTTCACACATTTTAATTGATATTTAGGTCAAAATCCAACTCTAAAAGTGAAATGACCAAAATGCCCCTCATCGGGTTATAGTTTGTCTTTTTCGATAATGACATTTAAATCTATAACTCGATGGTCACTTTGATTTTTATACTGTTTATTTCAATTTACTTTCATTTCATTTTTAGTCCTCAAACTGGCTTTGAATAGTACTATTCATGGACTAAAAATAGTACTGTTCAGAGCTCAGAAATTCAGAACGTTACAAGGAGGATGGAAGAGATCCAAAACTCAGACTCAAACTCTCTACTAGCTTTTTTGTTGGGAGATCTAGTTCTTGCTTCTAGTCCTGATTCCGATATCGATTTACCAATTGCTCTTTGTAAAGGTAAATGCACATGTACTTATCCTATTTCATCTTTTATTTTTTTACAATTAGTTGTCTTCTTATTCTCAGTATTTTGTTATTTTTTTAGATTCTATCCATATTTCCAAAACTGTTAGTGAGGCATTATCCCATCCCGGTTGGTGTGATGCTATGAGAGAGGAGATGGAGGCTCTAGAGACTAATGGTACATGGTACTTGGTATCTCTACCTATCGGAAAGAAGGTTGTAGGTTGTAAATGGGTGTTCACAGTAAAAGTGAATCCCAATGGATATGTGGCTTAGTTAAAAGCTCGTCTTGTGGCAAAAGGATATGCTCAGACCTATGGAGTTGATTACTCTGATACTTTTTCACCTGTAGCTAAACTTGCTTCTGTTCGCTTGTTCATTTCTTTAACAGCTATATATGATTGGCCCTTATTCTAGTTGAATATCAAGAATGCTTTTCTTTATGGTAATCTTCAAAAAGAGGTACATATGGAGCAACCACCTAGGTTTATTGCTCAGGTGGAGTTGGGCAAAGTTGCAGGCTTCGCAAATCTCTTTATGATTTGAAACAAAATCCTCGAGCTTGGTTTGGAAGATTTATTGATGTGGTACAATAGTTTGGTATGCAAAAGAGCAATTCTAATCATTCTGTATTTTTTAAGCATTCTGAAAGTGGTCTAATCTTACTTGTGGTATATGTTGATGACATTATCATTATTGGAAATGACTCTGCTGGCATTTCATCACTTAAGTCATTTCTTCAAACTCAATTTCAAACGAAAGATTTGGGTTTGTTGAATATTTTTTGGGCATTGAAGTTTCAAGATGTAAGAAAGGCATTTTCTTGTCTCAAAGAAAGTATGTCCTTGATTTATTGGCAGAGACTGGAAAATTAGGTGCTAAACCATGTAGTGCACCAATCACTCCTAATGTTCAGCTTACAGCAGGAGATAGTGAGCTATTTGATGATCCTGAGAGGTATAGGAGATTGGTTGGAAAGCTAAATTATTTGATAGTGACTCGTTCAGATATTTGCTTACTCATAGTGTTGTGAGTCGCTTTATGTCTTTCTACTATTACTCGGTGGGAAGCTTTGGGATGAGATATTGTGCTATTTGAAAGGTGCTCCGAGTCATGGTCTTTTATATAGTAATAATGGTCATTTAAATGTTAAGTGTTTTTCAGATGTAGATTGGGCAGAATCAAAGATTGACAGGAGATCAACAATAGGGTATTATGTTTTTGTTGGAGGAAACTTGGTGTTGTGGAATAAGAAACAGATTGTAGTTTCTCGTTCAAGTACTGAATCAGAATATCGGGCTATGACACTGTCAAGATCTCAAGTAATGTAGGTGCTTCAGTTACTGGATGAGGTTGGTCTTAATGTTCTATTACTAGCAAAATTATGGTGTGATAATTAAGTAGCTCTCCATATTGCTTCTAATCTTGTGTATTATGAGTGAAATAAACATATCGAGATTGACTGTCACTTTATTCTAGAGAAGATTCGACCGAAGGTTGTCTCAATAGGGCATGTCAAAACAGGAGAGCAATTGGGAAATATTTTTACAAAAACTCTAAATGAAGCTCGAGTTGACTACATTTGTAGCAAGTTGAGCATGATTAACATCAATGCTCCAACTTTTAGGGGCGTGTTATGGAATGTCAACTTTGTATATTTATTTGTATCCCTAACTTATAGCATTGTAGATATATTTGCTTAATTATAGGATTACTTTCCTTCTTAGTTAGGATCACAATTGTATAAATATGTTGTAATCCTTCTTTAAGAAATGTGATAAAATATTTTCACAACTCTCATTTACAACTTGTTTCTTATTTTCTTTCCATTCTTTATTATATCAAATCATGTCAATATGTTATTTTCTGGATAAATGTCTTTGGAGATATAAACTAGCCAAATAAAGGGTATTTGTTGCATGAGTGTTTAATTTGCCAATGTTGGATGCAACTTATACATGTTATCTAGGCCATATCATGTGCTTATTATTGTCATTAGTAAGTTGAGCATGGTTATTTTGAGAGTTCAACGAGTTTATAATTGAAACTTCATTGAGTTGAATTATTTGACTTTCTTTTTTTACTAAGGTCAAAACATGTGTGATTAAAATTAATGAATTGGTTCCTCATATTTTATAACCTTAGCTTAGGTTTCTAAAGATCGATTTATGCACTACTTACATATTGTTTATTATAAAGGCATGAAAAATTTAGAGAAATAAAGAAGAAAAAGGGATCTTGTGGAATTATTAACTTAATTATTCCATTGGAGGCATAAATACTAAACTATATAATCTAAAGTAGGAAATAATTTGTAGACAATAATTATCTTCCTAATCTAATGCATGACTGTAGGCATAATTACAAGCATTTATCTTTGTGCATATCATATGCTATTAGCTTGTTATAAATATAACCAATCCTAGACCCTCAAAGAGATTTAGTAAGAATGTTCGCTAATCGGTCATTTGAACTAATAAAACTAGTAGCAATACATATAGACTCGATCATTTGTCTTATAAAGTGAGAATCTATCTCTATGTACTTCATCCTCTAATGCAACACTTGATTAGAATTGATATGTAGTGCTGTTTGATTGTCACAAATCAGTTTCATTTGTTCATCTCTTTCACATTTTAACTCCTTAAAAAAGCTGCTTTAACCATATAAGCTCACAAGTGGACAAGGCCATAGCCCTATATTTTGTTTCCGCACTTGATTTAACCATAAAAGTTGCTTTTTGCATTTTTGGGATATTAGATTCCTTCTTATTAAAATACAATACCTTGAAGTAGATCGTTTATTTGAAGGAGGTCTTGCCCAGTTTGCATTAGAATATCCAACAATCTGGGCATGTCCCTTGTCCTAATATAACAAACCTTGTCTTGAGGCACCCTTGATATACTTGAGAATGTGAATTACTACATTCCAATGACTATTACAAGGGACTTGAAGAAATTAGCTAATATCAGTTACTGCTAAAGAGATGTCAAGTTATGTGATTGTAAGGTAGTTAAGCTTGCCAACAAATCTTTCACATCAACTAGGGTCTTTTAGTAGCTCCCCCGTCCAGGCACAAGCTTAACATTTGGATTCATTGGAGTATAATGTTTGTAATCTAGCATACCGATTTCTTCCAATATATCTAATGCATAATTTCTTTGTGAAATGATAATACCATTACTAGATTGTGCCACTTTAATGCATAGGAAGTCTTTTAGTTTCACCAAGTCTTTTGTTTGGAAATGATTGGTGAGATGTGTTTAAGTTGAACAATACCCTCATGATCGTCACTTGTTGTGACAATGTCATTAATACAAACTATCAAGAAGATATGTTTGCTAAAAGAATGTTTGTAAAGCATTGAGTGATTTGCTTCACTTCGAAGCATGCAAAATTATTGGACAACAATATTGAAGCGACCAAACCATGCACTTGGTGAATGCTTAAGACTATAAAGGATAGATGCAATTGACACACTAATTTAAACTCCCCTTGAGTAACAAATCTTGGTGGTTGCTCCATATTAACTTCTTTAGCAAGTTCTTCATGTAATTAGGCATTTTTGATATCTAATTGATGAAGAGGCCAATGAAACATGGCTACCATAGAAATAAGGAGGCGAACGTATGTAATTTTTGCCATAAGAGAAAAGGTATCTCCATAATTAAGGCCAAATACTAGAGTGTACCCTTTGGCAACCAATCGAACTTTAAGGTGACCAATCTTTCCACTTGGTCCTACCATAATTGTGAAAACCCAACGACATCCAACTTTTGTTTTACCATGTGGTAATGGAATTATCTCCCAAGTACTATTATCATGAAAAGTGTAGACACCGTATTTTGATCAATCTTTAAAATCATAATTCGAATAATTGCAATTATGTTGATCCCCCTAGTAGGCGTTTGATCTATCTCAACTAGTTATCCAACCCCAGGTCATTTTCTTTGAGCTAGTAACCTCCCAGATAAATGATAAACTTCAAAGTGCGCTCAAACCAAGTGTTTTCCGATCTCCCTGACTCGTTTTGATTAATTTTTGGACCATCTGATTTTGTATTTTGTTTTTCGATCTCCTCACGTTCAAGATTCCAAATTCCGAGACGTCTTGTGATCAGTTACCTCGCTCGAATTGTTCAAGTGTTTAACCAAGTTAATGTTTTAACTGATATTTAATAAGCGGTCCTGAACTCATCAAATTCAGACTAAGACCTATTCTCAAATCATTTTTATATATGCATCCAAGTTTTAATCAGTTCTCGGTCACAAGGCTTTTCGATCTCGCACTTGCGATTAAATTTATCCGATCCCTTTAAACAGTTGTTTCACGATTAATAACCAATCTTAAGTTCTGTGTCCGAGCTTATCCGATCAAGTGGGAGTTGATTCAATACTCATCCATACTTAATTTAATATTTTCCGATCTTACTAATATATAATCACAAAAAAAAAAGAACTTATAAAATTCATCCCAGGAAATAAAAAACACAAGTCATTCGACAGGAGGATCTTCCCTAGCCTACTCTTCAGTTACATCTTCAACATTTACTCCCTCTTCTCTCTCTTGTTCGCCCTCACTTTCAGCTTCAGCACCCAGAGCAAGTTCCTTGAGCCAGGCGAAGTCCTCGTCAGGATAACGTTTGACAAGCTCGGTAAGGAGATCACTATGAGCTTTCACATGAGCCCCAGCTTCTTTCGTTAGAGCCTCCTCATCCTTCCCTTGAATATATTCGAAGAACTTAACCCGGACATCGTCAATCTCCATTTCTAGCCATGCTACCTTTTCCTTGTAATTCTTCGTTTGTTCTTTCAAATGACGACCGGCATTTGCGCAGAGAGTTGGTTCTGCATTGACGCTATGTTTTGAGACAACCTCGACATCTCCCTCTTCATAAGATAAACCTTCTCTCTGACCGCGTGCTGGGTCGCCATTGCTTTCGAACTCAAGCTCATTGAAAGGCTGAGAAGATCATCAATATTTTCAGGACCCATTCTGGTTTGATCCTCAGAGAAACAGATAGTGGCGCTCACTATTTTTGCCAAATCAAGATTGCCTCGCATCGATTTGTTCTTCTCCAATGATTAGAGTACTATTCTAGCGGCTTGTGAAAGAGGTCGTCCAGACGAAGCTCCCTGTCCTGAGGATTCGCCCTCTGAAGCCGAAGTGATCAGAGGTTGGGGAGAAGTTTCAGATGGGGTGGGAGGCTCCACGGTAAGGATTTGCCCCTCTGGGATAGATTGATCTTAGATTAGAACCTCCGAGCTCGTATCTTCAGTTTTGGCTCTCTTTTGAGCTTCAGATCTCTTCATTTCTAATACCTTCCTGCTGAGCTCTTTATTCTGCTTTCGAGCTTCCCTCGCTGCCTCATTTCCAATAATGCCTACATAGAAAAACGGGATTAGTGAGATCGCTAGGGACTAAGAGATTAAAAATTCAGGTTTTACCTGTCTCGGGACCCAGATTAGAAAGTTGCAGCTGGATGTTCTCATGAGCAATCACACTCATCAACCACCACTTGAGTTCGGCCATGATCACATCCAAGCATGAATATTTACAAGAGTTTGCCTAGCTTTTGAGCTCCTTCACCATGGCGCTCTCGACATCAGTCAGCATGACTCTTCTCTCCGGCTTATCGGCCAAATAATTTCAACTTCGGGGAATCCCCTCGAAGCCACAGGGGTTTTTGCTTTGAAGTTTGAAGAACCGATCTTTCTAATTTTTAAGCGAAGAGGGGAGATCGATGAACAATCCACAGCGTGGTTTTGCCTGAAAAAATCAGAACTCGTCGTCCTTCGTTGAACAAGCTTATGCAGTTCGGTGAAGACCTTCGCCATGGGTTCGAGTCCTTTAGCTTGGCATAATCTTTTAAAAGCCATCAAGGTTCGCCACGAGTTCGGATGTACTTGGGTGACGCAAACCCGGGTATACTTCAAGACGTCCATGTAAAAAAACTCTAGAAAAAACCACTGCTCGGCCTTCAATTGTTCCTCATATACCACAATTATATTGACCTCGTCAAAGTAGTGATCTGCGCGAAAGTCCTCATGACATCGAATGAGTTTGAAGGAGTAGGGTGGAAGGTTGAACTCCTGGCTTATTAACTCGAGATCGGACATCCCCAGAACTGAGATGAGCTTATTTACTATGGGAGGCTCTCTCCTTATGATCAAGGCTTGCTGGTTTGGCCCTATAGGTTGACTAGTGGTCAGAACGATAGCCCTAATGGCTTTAGGTCGCCTGCTCGGTTCGACCTCATCACCTCCATTGAAAGACTAAGAAACGGGAACGGAAAGCGAGCTTATAACTCTCTGATCGTCGGTGCCACTCATTTTTAGATAACAGAGACAAAATGATCAAAAGAATATTAAAACTATTACATGATAATGAATTGGCATCGAAGAAATCAAGAACTTGAGAAAAGCCTTCAAGGAAATTTGAGATGAGCAGAGAATCAGAAAACAACATAAGTATGTAAATGGCTAACCACCCATACCTCTCTCTCTCCTATTTATACTCATCCGAGCATTGAATGCTCACAAGGTCCTAGGTGATGCATCGGTTAGTGGGATCTGATCGTTTCAATGACGCAACAAAGGAAAATTTCAAAAGCATAGCAAGGAGATCGGGCAAGTAAGATCGACTAACGGGGATTGACCATATATCCAATAGAATAAGGTTTTGAGTCAAAGGGAGCGGTAGGATGGGGATTCGATGAGGGATCAGATCAGACACAGTTATCAGAGATCGAAAAAATATCAATGCAATAATAAAAAGAAGAATAAATTGAATCAATTTTGAATAAATAAGACTTTATTTCATTTTCAAAGAATCATATTACATCATTTGGGCGATCTCTCAAGATCAGTAATTACAAATGTCCCTACACAACATTTTACCTATCTTGCTTTCATAGTTCCGGTCACCCCTGATCTCAAAAAGCCATTTAAGAGATATGTGGAGATCGGGAGGGTAGCTCTCGTCAACTATGGTAAAGACTATGGAAAGCTCGATGTTATCGTTAATGTCATCGACCAGAATCGAGCCTCAATCGGGACCCCTAACATGGTTAGGAGCCAAATGAACTTCAAGAGGCGGTCATCGACATTAAGATTAAAATTAGCGGTCCTCTTGTTCGAGATCGGTCTGCAGATCATACTGATAAATCAATTGGAGGCTGGTATGGTAGTTGTTTTGGACCTTGATCGGTAAATTACTTCGGTTTTCTCGCCATCATTGGATGACACTCTCATAATTCTCTGATCGCCGGAGTCGTCCATTTTCAGGTGATGGGCAAAGAAAATGATCGAGAAAAAGATTGAAGCAATTGTCATGATGAGAATTCTTGTCGAAAAAGTTAGAATCGGAGAAGTAGCGCATGGGGAAATTAGCTAGAGAGAGAAGAGTGTAAGTGTAAAAATGACAGGCTCCCCTCCCGCATATATATAGGGCCTTGACATATAATGCCTATAGAACTCGAAACGGCTCATCGGTAATTGAAGAATTTATTATATTGACTAATACAGGTCGGATACAGAGGAGAGAAGGGAAAGAATCAAGGAATAGGAAGAGATCGGGAAGCAAGAAAAGACTGGATAGAGATCAGAATAACAAGCCTTAGATCAATCAATCACAATGAATGGTCGGTTAGACCGAGGAATGAATTATAGAGATTGGAGAGCTCGGAGAGTCAAATCACTTTTAATTCATAAGAATAATTCCCCTAAGTCGATCCAAGTCGATTAAAGCATTTTGGGTACGATTTAGCTCTCACCACCCATTTCATTTGCAAGGATTTCGAACGGTTAAAGTAGCCCAGTACATCTCAACTTACACCGTTGATCATAATTGTAAGGATGGATTTGAGGCCCTCAGATCAAAAGTAAATAATAGATTCGCCACTTTTTGTTTCCAGCCCTTGGATCTATTTTGTAAGGCAAGACCCCTAATCGTTGGATTAAAGAATGAAAGGATAGAGATTCTGAACCAAATCCCGACCCTCAATCTTGATTCTCTTTAATTCTAAGACATCGGATCACGTTCTTTTAAATTCGAGCCCTCCATCTCTTTCTGCTACAATCCTGACCCTCTATTTTGAGTACCCATTCTCTATAAATACCTGTATACAATACTGTAGAGGGGATAATGATTATCGTCAGGAAACCTCTGAATTTCAATATAGTTTTATTGCCCTTCATTCTGAAGCTCTTGAAATTCCTAGAGACTTTAGAAATAAGTTTTCTAAAGGATCTTGTCACTAAAGCTACAGGTCTTGCATTCCATACCCTTAGCAATCGTGCACCATCTTGAAAGTCCAATCGTAGTTCGTCACTAAGACCTCATTGTCATCTCCTTCGACAGCTCAAAGTCACTCTGTCATCTCAGCCTTAGGAGCTCCAGAGTTCGCAGAGCATTGGTATTGATTCATCCATTGTTTCAGCTCTCTATAGGTAAGTGTTTAACTTGTTACTTTCTAAATATCGCTAGTTTGTGTTCATGACGTAAGTATTTTTAAGGTGCCTTGTCACACTGAGTTTTCAGAATAGGGTCGTATCAAGTTTGACTTGTGTCATAAATATTATCTTTGGCCTCCTATCATTCGCAAGTCTTATAGTTATCATTACTTTTAATTCTTTTTATTTCATATGAGAGTGAAAGTTCGAGTCACTAATACCCTGTAAATACCGTAAGGAGCATGGATAAAAGTAACGATTTGAAAATTCCGATCCAAATAAGGAAAATAATTAGGAAAATATATGTATTCTAGATCGATGTAAAAGGTTCGGATGAGTTGTGAGGTCGAAAATCGAGATTAGCTCGGACAAGTAAATTATGAGATCAAAAATAGAGGCAAGCTCGGACGATAAGCTATAAGATCGGACAATGAAGACAAACCCAGATCATAAGACACGAAACCTGGAATGAAAAAGTTCTGACAATAAGCTATAGGGATGGAAACAAAGGAGTTCAGTTAGCAAAGAGATTGAGGAATTATGCGGAAGATCGACGAAGAGTTCGGATCAATATTCACAACTTTTAGATTCACTTTTCAAAATAAGGAGATCAGGAGAGAGTCCTTTCCTGAAACCCCTGTAGTTTTATATTTTACAAAGTGTTTGATGTCAAATTGGAGGGATCGGAAGAGTCATTTCCTTAAACCCTGCAATCTAGAATTCTAATAAAATCATTTTGTATGAAATTGGGGAGATCAGGAAAGAGTCCTTTCCTCGTCAGCCCCGATAAATTTTTACATGTGTTAATAAATGATTCGCAGGAGAGCCCCTCCAAAAACCCTGAATCTTATATTAAGCCTCGGTGGAGAGTCCTTCTTGAGGTCCTCATACTTATATTATTAAAAGGGAATCCTCCCTTCAGTTCTGCTTAGTTAAATAAAACATCAAAAAATTTTAATAGGAAACGATATAAGTAGAGATTTTATGCCGATGATGAGATCTCCCTTCATTAGCTGAGAGTCCTCATTAAGGAAGGAAACTCTCTAAGTTTCCATTAACGCATCCCTTTTGAATTAGAGTCCTAATTAAGATGTATGAGGATCTATACTCATATCAGTTCTTATACACCCATCACACACACTACACCCTCGGTTATTTGAATGCTAATGATCAGGTACATAATGGGTAAGCTAAGAGTCCTCCTCACTTGTTATGAATCTTTAGGGACCGAATAACAACTCTTCGGAATTAGAGTCCTAATTCGAGGAGGGAGGAACTTAAAAAATACATAACAAATAAAATAAACACGATATCAATTCACTTTGGGGTTGTCACACCTTACCCCTCTGTAAGGCATAACATGACCCTGTAGTATGCCTAATAAATTACTGACTCCGTCTACCGATAACCCATTAAATACACTACAAGGGATTTTAAAATAATTTTCTTACTTTTTGAAAGTGGTGAGCATTTCTAGCAGGTATTAAAAACATTTAATTGAAGTTTAAAAGTTATGTAAAATTTTTGTCCATTTTAATTTTTCCGTAAATTTTGGAAAAATTTCGGCAGAGTGCCGGCTGTAATTGAGAAAAACAAAAAATTTTCACCTGTAGAAAACACTTCCAATTTATGCACTTCACTAAAATCAACTACCATCATAGCTCAATTCATCACAATTTTTCCCAAACTCCACAATTTAAGTCAATTTTCAACTCAAATATTTTCAAAAATAATGCTAAATAATTTCATTCATATTCCATTAAAGAAAAATTAATTTACATCCATCAGTATAAATTTACAGCAGAAAATCCAAAAATAATATTATTACAGTTCCTGTATAAATTGCTCAAGATCAATTTACAATGTACATATAATCATTTACATCAAAATAAAGATATACAATAAGGGTATAATGTAAAACCCGACAAAAGATCCAAAGGTAGTACTATGATCCTCAGCAGCTCACTCAGCTACTTTACTAGTCTCTCCACCTGCGATAGCAATAAAAAGTCATCACTGAGTACAATGACTCAGTGGTGCACAACATACTAAAAATACTCCTTTATGCATAATTAAATCACAAATATCCAATTATAATGATGAAGTCAATAAATAGATGCAAAACATGATTTTAAATTTTAATCAAAGCATTTTCATTTCAAAAGTCACAAAACAAATTTTATAAAAACACATAGTCATATCATGCCATCAATATAGTGTTTATCTCAATAGCCAGAGGCTTATGAGACACACCAAGGCTAGCTAGCTCAAACTATGGGTACCCATTCAAATTTCTTCTTCTACTGGCACACACCTCAATATTTCAGCCAGAGAGGGAATTCAAAACTATTTCCTCCCACTAGTTATGCTAGTGAGAAATTCAGATGTATGGTCATGACACTGTGGTTTCAAAACTATCTTAACAATTTTCTAAACATTTATTTGCAATTCATCACATACCACTAAATTTTCCAATAATTTAGGTCAAAAGCATATTGTTCCATTAAATCACAATTTCCAATACAAATAAGTTACAATTTATTCATTCAAATAATTTGCCAAAGAAAATTTACAGAAAAATTCTATGTTGTGCACAAACCTCGTGCAAGTCGCCTCTAGGCCTTGACTCGATGTTTTCTTTCTTTTCTCTATATTCTTTTCAACTGAAATACACAATTTGTAGTGTTTCAGTATCACAACTTATAATTAATTCAATAATAAATTTACATCTACTTATTTTTAGTCCTAATATGCTTAAATTAACGTTATTTAAAATTTATATTTTGGGGTTACTATCAATGTCAAAATGTTGACTTTCTTATACTTAATAGGTATTGAAATTTCAATTACATCCACATACCACATTTTGGGCGCCTAATTTGTTGGTTTTGATTGCCCCTTCAATTCATTAGGTCTCCTAATTACAATTTCAAATTTTTAGTTTTTGTGCCCTGCATTACACTATTCCATTGGCTTGCTACTGTGAGAATTTGGCTAAGTATCCTTCATTAAAGTTGTTCCTTATTGTCTTATCTTTAATTCCCTTTTTGAATCACTCAATTTGGAGTTTTGTAGCCCAAGATATGGTCATTTGAATAAGGCTGGCCAGATTGATGTTACCCAGAATTTTTTGGCACCTAATTGGTTCTGGCAGTTATGAACCACTAACTTTGGGTGACAATTTCACTTAATTATGAGCAAAATTTGAGTTGGTATTCTTCATGAAAGTTGTAGTGTTATGTCATACTTTTCAAATGCCATAAAAATCAGGTCATTTGAACTTGTATAGATCAAGTTATGGCTAAATGAACAAACACTATTTATTTGGTCATTTTAGTACAGTAGCAGTGCACAACAATCGAGTTTGACCGAATTGTTCACTATGTTAATGTCATTTTCTGGGCATAGTTTCCAAATGAAAATTGTGCCATTATGTGTTTATTTTCATTCTCAATTAGCCTTATATCAATTGGATTGGTAAAATTTCAGTTTTGATCCCTGAAAGAGACCTAGGTCAAGCTGCCAGAGTGGGACCCCTAACCAATCCGAATTGCATTTCAATTCTAACACATCTCAAATGGTCCCAATTGACTATTTCTAACCTCAATTAAGGTCATTTGCATCAATTGACTATTTCCTCAAATTTTTCTCTCAATTTCAAGAGGCTTAAGAACCGTAATTCCTCAATTGTGTAATCTAATGAAATTAAAGTGCATAGATCTTGTTTACATGCTTAATTCAACTAAATTAACACTTTAATTCCATCATATTCTTGCAATTCCATTTCCCTTTCCCTTTATTGCTAGCTAAAATTTTCCTTTAGTCCCCCATAATGGTTTTTGTTTGATTTTAAGTTAAATTCTAAGTTAAGTGAACTAAAAACATAGAAATTAAACAACAAAATTCAAGTTTACTTACTAACCTCAACTTTGATTTCTAATTCTCCAAATTCTTCAATTTCTCCTTCCTTTTTCTTCTTCAATCTTCTTTTCTAGTTGAGATAATAAGGTTTTATGGAAAATTTTGGGGAAATTTAGAGTTAATTGATGGGATCAAAAGCTTGAATCAAGCTTTAATGGAAGGTTATCAATGGAGGTGGGGTGAAGGAGGGTCTCGGCCAAGTTGATGGGAAGAGAAGAAAGTGATTTCCTTTTTAATTTTTTTTCCTATTTATGTGTTATTATGTGTATTTGACCTGGTCAAAAAAATTGGGTAATTAAAATTTAATTTTGACATTATTCATGATGTCACTAAAGTGAGGTAATAATTCAATTTTCCTTACTTTTTCTTTAATTTAATTCTCAATTCCAAAATTTTTGTTTTCCCGATTTTATTGGGTAGTTAGGTCAGGAGTCACCTCTAGGGGTGATTTGACCAAATTGCCCATCGCCGGTTTGACCCGGTTTGCAAGTAATTTAATATTTATTTCGAATCCCTGACCTAATTATTTGACCTACTTATCAACTCTTTTCTGTGATTTTCTCTTTTCCATTAGGTTTGCAATAGTCCTTAGGTCTGCGGCGTCACAATTTCTGGTTCAAAAGTAGGGTTAGGACTGACCTCGCAGTCACTTCCCGATAAGGTCACTCATCGCTGCAACCCTTGGCTCATTTAACTTTTTATGCTTTATTTTTCTTACTTATACTTAACTATCTGGCAATCACTATTTATTTTCATCCAGGGCTTTTCTAGGCATCTTAAATGTGGTTCTAATCCTCTTAATTATTCGGATTGACACCGATCACCGGAACAGTGAAATATATCAGACTATACATATAGGGGTGTTACAAGGGTCATCCCACTAACTCATGTTCTTGGGGTAACCCAAAATAGTGAAACATTGAATGTCCTTCTTATCAATGACAGGGACTAACATCATGATTCTAACCTCAAAATTATCAATTTTAAATTATAAAGAGCACATCGTTAAATCTGCTTGCTCTCGTTGAGTGATGAGGTGGGGTGCCTAATACCTTCCCACTGCATACGGACCCGAACCTAGGATCTCTGTTTTAGAAGTGCTTTTCATAAATTTAATAAAAGGTTTTCTTTAATTTCCCTTAAAATTAAAGTTGTGACTTCTCACTTTTTTTCACTTCGGTGAGGGTCGTCCGGCGACCGCAAAACCCTTGCGACAAAGAGCAATCATTTTCTCAGCTATAACTCTGCCACAGTCTTAGGTATTGGGACAATGGATAAATGAGTACCAAAAGCATGGTATGAAGGAGATAGATGGTGATAACTTTATAAATTATAAATAAGATGAGGATTGCAAGAGGATCGAGTATCTTTTCAAAGGGCAATGGGAAGGGTAGCATTGTCTGTGATGGGCTCGACAAATGGAGTAGATGATATTGAAGCAGGCAATGAGTCACCAGGACCAGTGTGTGGACTTGTATATTATGAGAATAAACATCAATTGGGTTAGAAGGAGTAGGATTTGATTGAGGTTATCTTGAGTAAACCCTTGGTGGAGGAGTCTTTTGGTTAGGAAAAGTAGGAATAGTAAGAATTATGAAGATGGAAGTTTGATTAATTGTAACTTGTGAAAAAATTTAAAGAAGCCTCGAAAAAGGTTACATCTGCTGAAATAAAGTATCTATTAGTGAGTGTATCATAGCACTTGTAGACTTTTTTAAGACGAGTATCCTAAGAAAACACATTTTGTGGATTTTGATTGAAATTTGTCTTTTCTAATAGTGAGATTGTGAACAAAACTAGTACAACAACCAAATACATGCAGCGGAAGAGGAAATGGGTTTTGAATTGGATGGAGAATTGAATGAGGACTCTTATGCTGCAAAACAGTAAAGTGCATACAATTAATCAAATAATAGGTAGTAAGTACAGCATTCCCCAAAATCGAAGAGGTGACAATTTGGAGTGTACATATCGTGTGCTACTAGCTTGTTACAAATATAATTAATCCTAGACTCTCTAAGAGATTTAGCAAGAATGTTTGTTAATTGATCATTTGAACGGACAAAGTTAGTAACAATACATTTAGACTCAATCTTCTGTCTAACAAAGTGACAATCTATCTCTATGTGCTTTATCTTCTTATGAAACACAGAATTAGAAGCGATGTAGTACTTTTTGATTGTCACAAATCAACTTCATTTGTTAATCACCTCCACATTTTAACTCCTAAAGAAGCTAGTTTAACCATGTAACCTCACATGTGGCTATTGCCCCAGTTAAGGTCCAAGAAGAGGGTGAATTGGATCATTTTTCCATTTTTCAGCCCCTTGCTTTTGGCCAAGTGGAAAATTGTGACTAAAGTGCTTTTGAATTATAATTAAAAATGCAAAGGTGTGATAACCAACTCAAGAGCAAGCAATAAACTCAATCAATGCAAGTTCAGCAACTTTAAAGCACAATCTCATTCAAAAATAAGTAATGAAGTGTTGTAAGTAAAGAGTGTAGGGAGAAGAAAATCGAACACTTCAATTTTATAGTGGTTTGCCTCTCACTCGCCTACATCCATTCCTTAATTTACCCTTGTGATTATCACTCCACTAATGGCTCTTTTAACCGGGCAAGAGACAAGCCTCTACTCCAATCCCAAGCTTCCAAGGTGCTTGAAACCTCTTACAAGAGTGTCACTCACTCTCACTGTCACTCATAAACCAATCTAATTACAAGCTTGGGAACCTTTAAATAGGTGTAGGTTGATAGACAAATTAAACTCACACACTCAATTACAAGAGAACTTTGGTTATAAAGAAGAGAGAGTTGATTTGCCAATTGATTCACAATAAATAGCTTTGAATGCTCAAAGAATGAAAGTAATGGAGTCTGTCAAGTTTTCTCAACAATATATCAGCTTTCATTAGTTGAAAAATGGTGTTAATTGAAGTATTTATATGGATGTGAACATATATATCAAGTCAAATCTTATGAATTAAAAATGTTTCTTGTGTTTGTATATGGATATGAAAAAATCCATGGCAGCCTGTTCATATTGTTTCAGGTACAAACATTCAAATTAATGAATTTTGATTATCCTGCAGATTTACACATTTAGAGTATCATCCTTTCTGTTGTCTAGTCAAGCACATTCTTCAGATATTGTAGAAAAACAAGGATCTACAGCGGCAAAGAAAGGATCAAAAGATCAGAAGAAGACTGATTCGCATTCCAGACAGACACGCAAGTCCAAGAAAGCCAAGCCAGATAAGAATGATAAGTTATCAGATGATCAAAAACCCCAATCACGAAACAGAGCAATCAATGGAGGAAGATCAGATGATCTAAACTCGGTCCAGGAAAATGGTTTTGTTCCTCGAGAGCACAATAACAAGGATGAATCTGTTGGAAAATCCGATGAGGTAAAATCAGTTGATGAGAAGGACAAGCAAGAAAAATGTACGATCAAGCCTAGAAAGAAACCAGCTCCAAGGCTATTTAGAAAGAAAGCATGGTAGACCTTTGGGCGGAAACCCTTCAATCTTAAGCTATTGCTTACTTTTGTTGTATAACATTTTAGATTAATTTTAGATGTTCTTGCTTAAGGTGTATGACCCTACTTCATACACAAACCAATATGAAGCAACCATATGGACAAAATGGATTGAAATTGAAACAGTTATGTATGATGAAATTATTTCGAGTCAGTATTTTAGAAGTGTGGTTATTAGATTGGTGGGATGCATACATTCATGGCGTTGATAAGATGTACTTTTATTTAAATTTCATATTTGTCACATCTCACCATGTGTAATAAGGAGAGTTTGTAGACTTCCTACCCAATTATTAAAAATAAATGAGTTAGAAAATTATACAAACCTTGTAGGCCTATGAGGAAATAGTAATTATCTGTGACTAGAGATGAGATGAGCTGTCTGAAATATTACAAATCATAAAACCTAAATTAAAGAACTTAATGATAATCGTAAGCATAAGTGATATGAGTAATGTGGGCGTCGCGAGTATAAATAGAAAAGAGTATCATATCCCATTGATGTGGGATATGGAGAGATTGTGGGGCTTTATATGCTTTTAAATTACAATCTCATCTATTTAAAATAGTTTAATTATTTTGAGTAAATTTGTTTGAATCTGAAAATTATTTAGGGGAATTATATTTGGGTGTTACAATATTGATGTCAAGTAGTATTGACTAGGGCTGTGCATGGCTTTCAAGAGTTTCGAAGAATCATACTGAATTAAATTTTTGTTCAGTTTTGGTTCTTTATTAAGAATTGAACCAGAATCAAATTGAAATTGTATCAAATTAAATTTAAATCGAGAATTAAATTTATATATATATATATATATATATATATATATATATATAAACTAAATATAACTTAATATTATATTTTATTTCTTTATATTTTTTTAATAATTTTAGCAATAAATACATTAAATTACCTTATAATTTTTAATTATAAATATACTTTTATATTATATATATGTTCATTTATAATTATATTTATATCTTATAAATAATATTACATAATTAATAAAAAATAAAATTATATATTATACTATTATATCATATAATATACTTAATCCTAAATTATATTTCCATTTTATAGTCAAGAATTATATAATTTATAAATAATTAGAAGATATATTGTATGATATATTATATATTAATAATTTAATTTAAATTTAAATGTTAATTTAAATATCACATTTTTAAAAAAATAATTATATAAAATTATTTTAAAAACCAAGAATGAACTAAAATCATATCAAATTAAAAGAATCGAAAAACTAAGAACCATACCGAATTAAAATTGAAATAATAAAAAATCAAACTGAAATCATACCGAAAATTTAATTTAGTTCTAATTTCTAAGTGGACCTTACTATACTATTTCTTATGTTCTCATTGTTTATCCTTGAAAAATGTTTTCTTAAAAAGGTTAGAAAATTTATTATTGTGGATATTTTATTTGAATAATTTGCTATGTAGATAAGTGAAAAAAACGTGTAATTTTTTTTAATAAAAGATTAGAATGAAGATTTCAAATTAATTTTATTAAGTAATATTTTTTTAATTATTAAATCAAATTAGGTTAGATAATATTGCAGTTTGTTTCTAAGCATTTTTAAAGCCAAACTAACCAAATTAACAATAATAACTACATCTGCTGTAATAAAAAAAAAGGAGAAATTGAATAGAATAATCATTAAAATTGAATTAACTAATCTGATAACAGTTCAATTTCGTTGATTTATTCAATGTTGGATATTTTATTGGGCATGAACTTTTTGGTCAAAAGCAATTGGATATTATGAATTTGAATTTAATAAAAATATACTGAATATATGAATACATAATATTTAAAACATAATTTGCTTTTTTAAAATAAAAAGTAAAACCGAATCAAATAAAAGAAATTACTAATGAAAATGAGCCTAGTGAAATTCATTAATTCTTGCTTTCATCGGCCAGCTTGAAGGCGCTGCCAGTTTGAGAAGCCGGATCCTCCATCGGGTTCCCTCCATTTTGGTGCCTAGGGTTCTTTTTCAGGCCTAATTGTTGGGATTTGCAGTGGGCTTTGCTCATGTAAATTGCGCCTAGCTTTTGGCAGCTAGTTCTCTTCTTTCTTTCTTTTGTAGGCCATGGCCCTGTAAAATTCTATACTCTTAGCCATTTAAGGCCTTTTAAGGAATGATATCTTTAATAAAAAAAAAAAAATTCAATAATTCGATCTAAATTAAACAATGCTCCCTTGTGTAGTGCAATTCATAAAAGCAATATAAAATTTAGGAACAAATTACCATGCTCTAAAGAAAAATGACATATATATCATTTATGGATTATTATTGATATGAGTGGAGATGACATTTCTTATCTTGTTGAATGTTCACCTTCATCGATTCTAATGATGTGCTCTCCTTTTTTTGGGATGTGGTGTATGTTTTTTTTTTTTTTTTTTTTTTTTTTTATGTAAAAAATTTCACAATTTATTAATAAGTATTATAAAATAAGTATAGCCTAACCTTTTCATATATAGGAGAATAAAATATCAACGTAGATAATTAAAAAAATTTTGTTCAAAAATGATTTAGGCATAGGAAAATAATTTTTTAAGTAGTAACAAGTAATTTTTCAATTTGGATCACTAAAAAAACTTTTTGTAATATTGTTCTTTTAGAAACTTGCTATTAATGTAACCTGTAAAAGTGTTTAAGCAACCAAATATCAATAAAAGAAATAACTGCACTACCAGACTCCTTGATAAAATATCTTTATCCAAACTTGAAAAATCAAAGTCTTTAGCCAAAATAAGTCAATTATATACGTCGTATTTCAAAGTGCTAAAAAGCCCATTAAATATGGCAAAAAACAAACAAAATCTTGCTAAGGTAGAGAAGAAAATACCTTAGTAATGAAGGAAGTAGGACCCCAATTTGAAGGAGAGAACCATTTTTTTTCAGATTTAAGGAGATAATCCTAAATTTGTTCAAAATGAACACAGATTAAGAGTTCATTAAAAAAAAAAAAAACTCATTTGGTGGTATCTATCGATGGGTTGCTCAAAGAAGACATCTAGAACAGAAAAGAAAAAGGAAGAGTAGAAGATTGGCATATGTGTATTTAACATGTTCATAATTATTATTTTTTTATGTTATATGCTTTTAAAATAAAATATTCACAATTTTTTTTAAACAATGGAAGATAACTATCATTCATGAAATAAAAGAGAACAGTCTTGCCTTAACAGGGATAACAACTACTCTAGGGGATTCAAAGTCCACCCATCGGCAAAAGAGCCTTTACTAGCACAACCAACTATCTAATCTGCACATGTATTGGTTTCTCTGTAAGTGTATAATACTTTAAAGCCATGATTAGACAATAAGAGTATTTTAATATCATGAATGATAGCTTAGAGCTCCAAAGGCATGGGAGCCTGAGGATTAGAAAGAATACTGCAAATATGTAAAGAGTCAAATTCAATCCAACATTGCTGAAAACCTCTAGCTAACATAAACTACACAACAACTCTTAAAGCCACCCCTTCTACAGCTAAGGGAGAAAGGCACGCAAAAGAAGCAAAGCATCAATTCATTAGATTACCATGAGAATTATGGACAATAACACCATACACTATTATAGATAGTTCATAGTCAAAAGAAGCATTGACATTTAGCTTAAGAATACCATCTGGAGGAGTAGACCAACCCTAAAGATTCCTGTTAGATCCTTCAATAGCAAGTGAAGAATGCTATTGTGGAGGAGAAAGAAGATGCTCCTCCTCAAAATCATTTTGGGCCTTTCTAACAACCCTTAATGGATTTGGATTAATCCCATTGCAAATAGTTGCATTTCTTGCTTTCCATATATGCCATGCAATGAAAGTAGCCATACGGAGCACATAACTATCTTTTGAAGTTTCAAGTTCCATTAGCCGATACAACCAAACCATAAGAGACTTAAAACCTTTAATTCTTGGAAGGAAGCATAAAAGAGAAGCAAACGAGGATGCCTTTGCATGAGGG
The DNA here is from genome assembly GCF_030052815.1 of Hevea brasiliensis. Lineage (NCBI taxonomy): Eukaryota > Viridiplantae > Streptophyta > Magnoliopsida > Malpighiales > Euphorbiaceae > Hevea > Hevea brasiliensis. The sequence continues at coordinate 66,262 of NW_026614593.1, read as the reverse complement.
AAAAAAAAAAAAAGTTGCGCTAAAGTCTCTTTCTTTACAGTACATAAGGAGCAAATTGGGGAAGGGGAAAATTTTCATTTGAAAAGTTTAACTTTAACGGCTAAAGAGTTCTTACAAGCTATCCACAAAAAATTTCTGAGCTTGAGAGGCACATTTAATGACCAGATTTTCTTCGAAAATTCTAAGGAAACAACTATTGATGAAGGAGAATTTTAGTGCTACATGAGAAATTGAGTCTTTTTGATATAAAAGTAAACAACTTTGACTGATGGTAGACCATATTTGGAGAAGTCCCAAACTAATTTAGGCTTTGACACATCATCTATGTAACGACCAACTAGGGACTATTATCGGCGCTAGGGATTGAGTCAGCATAAGGCTGCCGGAACCAGTAGCAAGCCTAAAGCCTATAAAACATGCCCATATTCCTATACCTTAACATTTAAGCATATTCCAAACCATTACACTTTAGTCCTTTCATATATACTTAGACATTCATAACATGAATTTGGTTCAGAATTTAAACCTTAACATACATAAACTCTAAAGCGTAATGGCTCGACATGTACACCCCCAAAAAGTAACATAACATATACATTATCATACATAAAAAAAATATTACATAACTCTAATTTTCTTTGATCACCAGTACAATACAATCCATTAATAAATTACATGTCCATTTACCTATACATCATACATAGAGAGAAGGGCTAAAGCTAACCCTGATGCTCTCTCTTCAAAGAACTCTTTTAGTTTTGCAACCCTACATTTGGAGGTTAGGGGAATAGGGTAAGCTTACACAAGTTTAGTGAGTAAACTAACCAATATTAATTATACCATTCATTCACACATATGCAGTGCATTTTTACATCACAGACATTTCACGTAAGATAGACTTATCACCAGTAACTCCCTAAACTTTCCTTTTAAAACATGACCTATGTCATGTGCCCAGGGATAACTTACAGATCTTCCTTGAAAGGCAACTTAAAGATCTCCTTAGGGGAATTTACTTATGGATCCATAACATACATAATGTTACATAGTTATAAACATGAGGGAAGTCAGTGGGTCATCCAACATCTATTATTGTGCCAACAACAAATTATGCAGTTATTCAACATCTTCATGCTTTAGATGCATACATTCTAAATAAACATAGCTTGATGCATGAGGATGATCATTAATTATTAAGATTAGAGTTACTCACCTCTAGAAGCCTATCAACCACCTTACTCAAATGGAAGCTATCCTCAGATCCTTAACCTTCCGAGTCACTCAAGCTTGATCCTATAAATTGGACCATAGAATGTTATACAATGTTCTAAAACTCTATATATATCATAAATATCTTATTATAGGCCCTTAAAAACTATGAAACCATGTTTTGAAATCTTAGAAAAGAAGGGGAAAAAAGTCAAATAGGACCCACTTCAGCTATTGAAGTCTTGAAGAAGTCTTAGGGTTCGGACACCACTTTTATTCAATGCTGATTTCGGCGGCCAAAGTCTTGGACCTTAGCTGCCAAAGTCCTAAACCTCGACTACCAAAGTCTTGGAAATTTTTTAGATTTTTTGAGAAACTACACGCTTCGCTGCCAAACCTTTGGCTTTCGACAGTTGAACTTGGGAATTTATAAAATTCCCAAGCCAAAATCTATAAATTCCTTCTCCCAAAAGCCTTAAAACTCATTTTAAAGTTTCAAAACACAATCCTATCACATATACACATCTTTAGGGCCTAAAATGACTTAGAATTATGCTTGAAGCCTATATAACATTAATCAAAACTCAAATCCTAGGTTTTCCACAATCCTAACATAGCATACACATGGATTTCATGAAATCCATCATGGAAAGCTAGCCATTTAAGGCCCATAACACTTAAATATAACTATTCTAACAACAAAACATGAGATTTCCTCATAAATCACAAAACCCTAGCCCTAACATGCATAAATTTCCCCTAAACTCAACTTAACATAGCTTTTCATGAAATTAAAGTAATAAAAACCTCATCCCTCATTAACTTTCTTAGATCTACCCCTTAGATCGAGGAGAAAAGAAAGTAACCTCTTTTTTTAAAGCTTAGAGGTGAGAGAACTAAAACTTCAAAGCTTGAATGTACTTCTTGACACTTTTAAATAGAAAAATCCACATTCAGATCTTAAAAAACTCAAGGAAATCTCTTCCAAGAGCTCCTTGTATGCCCCAAAGTTTTGTGTATGTGTGTGTGTGTGTGTGTGTGTGAGAGAGAGAGAGAGAGAGAGAGAAGAAAACCCTAAGTGTTTTGGCAGTAAAATAAGCTTTAGACCAATTTTGTACCCTCTTTATCGAGGGACTTTCAGCTGTCAAAAATCTAGCTTTCAGCTGTTGGAGTCTATTTTGTCCAAAATAGCTTTTGAGTAAGAAAAAGGCTTCAGCTGCTAAAAGTTCACACTTTAGCTGCCAAAAATCCTTCTGGCAGAAACACTTGCTTAAAAACTTTTAGGAACTAAAACCTTTAAAGTGTTTTTCATTTTTAAAGATATTTTGAACATCTCAAACCTACATACATAAATATACTTTTACATCTTAATGTCACTCCTTTATTAGTGAAGTTTTACTTTTCACTAGAATATTCCATCAAGGACAGATATTTTGATATTAGAAAATGGTGGGTATTACATTCTCCCCCTTTTAAGAACATTAATCCTCGAATGTTAAAACAAACACATAAAATATAACACAATAAAAATAACATATGTAACATGCCTAGAATAGGTAGGAACACTGTTGTATCATGGAATCACGGGTTTCCCATGTGCACTCTTCCATGTTGTAGTGATTCCATAGCAACTTGACCATTGGTATCTCCTTGTTCCTCAGCTTCCTTACTTGAATGTCTATAATTTGGATAGGTTGTTCAGCATAAGAAAGATCTTTTGAAATTTTCATGTTTGGTTCACTAATAACCTCATTCGGATTTGACACAAACTTCCACAATATAGAAACATGGAACACTGGATAGATTCTCTCTATTTCTAGCAGCAAAGCTAACTTATAAGATACGTTTTCGACCCTCTACAGTACGTCATACGGTCTAATGTACCTCGGGGCTAGTTTGCCTTTCCTTCCAAACCGGATGATACCCTTCATTAGAGATACCTTCAGAAGCACCATGTTTCCTTCTTGGAAAACCACTTTTCTTCTTTGGAGATCTACATAGCTCTTTCGTCTATTGGCTGCTGTCTTCAACCTTGCCATGATTAAGGGCATAGCTTGATTGCTGACTTCCACCAACTCCATTCTTACTAAGGCTCTTTATCCACTTCTTCCTAACACACCAAAGACCTACATTTTCTCCCATATAGAGCTTTATATGGTGCCATTCTAATGCTAGAGTGATAGTTGTTATATGTAAACTCAACTACGGGAAGGTACTTTTTTCACAATCCTCTAAAGTCAAGTATACACATTCTTAGCATATTCTCCAAGGTCTATATGATCATTTTTGACAGTCCATCAGTCTAAGGGTGAAAGACCATGCTAAAGTCTAACCTCTGCCTAACTCATTTTAATGACAGTGCTAGAACCTTAATGTGAACTGCAGTCCTCTATTAGAGACTATTGCCACTAGAGCTTCATACAACCTTACTATTTCTGCTATGTAAACCTGAGCCAATTTACCTAAAGAATAATTACCTCTCACAGAAACAAAGTGAGTAGTCTTAGTCAACTTGTCCATTATAACCCATATCAAGTCATATATGTTAGAGGCTACTGGCAACCCCATAACAAAGTCCACGGCCATATTTTCCCATTTCCACTTTGGAATGAGCAGTGGGTTGAGCATTCTTGCTGGCTTTTAATGCTCCAGCTTCACTATCTGACAGACCTTGCAAGCAGTCACAAATTTGCAATCTCTTTCTTTATGAAAGGCCACCAATACACCTTCTTTAAATCCTAATACATTTTGGTGGGCACACTATACTTAACATTATGAGTTTCTCTCATAATGTCTCCCTTGAGTTGGATGTCATTTGGCACACACAACCTATTACCATACCTTAACACTCTTTTTTCATCAAAATGGAACTCACTGATCTAACCTTTCTATATCGCTTCTGCTAGCTTTACCAACTTAAGGTCTTCATACTGTTTCTTTGCTATTTGCCTTAGGTATACTGGTATCACCTTCATCTAAGCTATCCATGTACCCTTAGCTAATAATTCCAGTTGCAACCTTTCTTTAATCAACTGGTGCAACTCCTTCAAGATTGGTCGCCTTTCTATAAATATATGAGTTAAACTTCCAAATGATTTTTGAATAAGGGCATTTGCAACAACATTTGCCTTTCTCAAATGGTATTGAATTATATAGTTATAATCACTGAGCAGTTCTACCCATCTTCTCTATCTGAGATTTAGCTCTTTCTGCTTAAAGATATACTGGAGACTCTTATGGTTAGTGAAGATCTCACATTTTCCTCCATAAAAATAATGTCTCCACATCTTTACGGCAAAGAATATGGTTGCTATCTCTAAGTCATGAGTATGATAATTAGTTTCGTGCTTCGTCAACTATCTTGAAATATAATGTAACACCCCTATTTACATAGCCTGGTATATTTTATTGTTCTGGTGACCGGTATCGGTCTGGACAATTAAAGGGATTAGAATCACATCTAAGACAACTAGATAAGCCCTGAACACAAATAATTAATAATTGCCAAATAGTTAAGTATAAAGAAGAAAAATAGAACACAAGAAGTTAAATGAGCCGGGAGTCACAGCGATGGGTGACCTTCCCGAAATGATCATGAGGTCAATCGAAACCAATGCGAATTGAAAATGTGACGCATGGTCCTTAGGACTATTGCGAACACAGTGGAAAAGAGAAAATCACGAAAAAGAATTATTAAGCAGGTCAAATAATTAGGTCAGAGATCCGAAAAAAATATTGAATTACTTACAAACCGGATCGAACCGGCGAGGGGCAATTTGGTCAATTCACCCTTAGAGTTGACTCCTGACCTAACTGTCCAATAAAATGTGAGAAATTAAAATTGTGAAATATAGAATTAAATTAAAGAAGTGGGGAAAAAGAAAGGAAAAGAAAAGAAAAGAAAATAAAGAATAATGACATCATCATGGATGACATCATGTATGACTCAATAAATAATTATCAATTATTTACTTAATTTGAATAAGTCAATTTGGGATAAATACACATAAAAAAAAACAACAATAAAGAAATCTATTTTTGGTCTTCTTCCTCATGGATTCTGCCACTCTCTCTCTCTCTCTCTCTCTCTCTCTCTAATTCTCTCACAATTCCACCATTTTTAACCCTTAAAAGCTTGATTTCTCCTCTCTTCCTCACCATAAAAACCCTAACCACCAACATTAAAGTTTGATTTTAGACCTTGGTGGATGATTAGTAACTAAAAGAAGAAGAAAAGAAGGAGACTTGGAGAATTAGAGAATCCATAAATCAAGGTATGTATAAATTGGTTTTAAATCTTTAAATACTACTTGAAATTGAGTTGAGATGCATGGAAATTGTGAAGAAAGTGAAAATAATCTTGCATGCATGATGAGTAGAAAATTCGGCAGCCATGATGTTAGGAGAGGTTGAAGTGTTTTAGTTTAATGAATTATGTATATAAGCCTAATTAAGTGTGTAGAGAATGTTTAGATACCTTAGTTGCATAAATTGAAACACTTAGAAAAATTAGGGTTCTTGACCTTAGGGTTTTGGAAAAAAAAATTAGAGAATTGGTAAATTGATGTAAAATACCTTATTTGAGTTGAGAAATGGTCAATTGTGACCATTTGTGGTGTGTGTGAATTGTTAGAAATAAGTTTCAATTCGGATTGGTTAAGGTCAATATACAGACAACTTGACCTAGGTCCCTTTCAGGGACCAAAAATGAAAATTTACCAACCCAATGGATGTAAGGTTAATTGGGAATGAAACTAGATACAAAATGGACCATTTTTCATTTAGGAATCATGTCCAGAAAATGACCATAACTTAGTGAACAATTAGGCCAAATCCGGATTAGGGCACACTGCTTTGTACAAAAATGACTAAATAAACAGTAGTTACGTAAATGATCATAACTTGGTCTAGGAAGGTCCAAATGACCTGAATTTTATACCGATAGAAAGCTGAGACATAGAATTACAACTTTCATGAAGAAAACAAACCCAAATTTTGACCCATAACCTGTCCAAAAACTCACCTGCAGTCAACACACAAAAATTGCCAATACCCAGAAAATGCCCAGAATTCTGGGTAACACAAAATCTGACCAGCCTTAGAAAAATAGGCATAAATTGGGCTACAAAACTCCAAATGGAGTTGATTCAAAAAGGGAGATAAAGTTAAGACAATAAGAAAAAACTTTGATGAAGGACACTTAGCCAAATTCTCATAGTAATCAGACCAATAGAATAGTAGAAAACATGAGACCAAAACTGAAAAATTATAATTTTTTTTAGGAGACTTAGAAATTGAATTGGCAATCAATGCCAACAAAATTGACACCCAAAATGTGGTATATGGGTGCAATTAGAACTAATAAACTTATTAAGCATAAGAAAGTCAACAAATTGACTTGAATAGTATCGTGAATAGTAACCCCAAAATGAAAATTTCCAAGAACATTAGTTTAAGCATATTGGGGCTAGAATTAAGTATATATGAATTAATTATTGGAATTTAAGTATTAGAAATGGATACTGAAGCACTTTAAATTTATGTGTTTCAGTTGGAAAGGGATCTTCGAAGGAGAAACGAAAGTTTGAGTAAATTGAGTCGACAAAAGAGGTTTGTGCACAACTAGTTTTTTATTGAATTTGTTTTGAATATTTTACGTAATTAAATGATTTTATTCTTCCTTATGCACTGTGTTTATCAATTATGGGATTTATTTCAATGATTATTGAAATTGGTATAGCAAGCATGGGTTTAGTTTTGTGAAATATTATTTCAACAATTATTGAATATTGTTTTGGACTGGATAAATTATGTTTTGAATTGTAACGGGCAATTTGCATGAATAAAATATAAAATTTTGTTTTGGATTGTGATGAGCATAAAAAGTTATGGAATATTGGAATTGATCTTGAATTAACATTGTGTTGTGATTTATGCTCACAAAAAGGACAAAGAAATGCTTAATATGGTTTTATATCTCACTATAGATGCTTGACTAGGTTATTACCCGTCTCCTTCATTTGTTGAGGAGACAATGGAGTTAGCTTTGTTTTGTTTCGAATACCATGGTATGAGCACCGGCTTAGATCCTCCTCTTATTAGAGGTTAGATCTAAGTATTTATTATGGACCCATCGAAAGTTGCATTATTGTGTTGTGTACTGTGCACGATGATTCGACCTCCCCGACCATAGGGAGTTAGAATCCCGATTCGACCTCCCCGACCATAGGGAGTTAGAATCACCCCGAAGATGGCCCTTTCGGATTAGTTTTGCATAGTTAGTGAGATAAAGAATGGTTTTCATTGATAAGAAATTGTGATTTTAAATGAGATTGTGCACAAATGATTTTGTTAAAATAATTGTTTATTTCCATAATTGCAGGAATTATTTTTATTGTTCAGTTGTGATTTGACAAATTGAAATTTTGATCAAGGTTATTTTAACAAGTGACTATTATTATTGGTAATGAAAATTTTGACATTTGAAAATTGGTTAAATTTTGAGATTCCAAAATTTTTGGTATAATTGTTGTCGATGTATATTGTATTACATTTTAAATTATAGTTGTGCACCACTGAGTTCACCACTCAGCGATAGCTTTGTATGCTGTCGCAGGTGAGAATAGAGATAGAGCAGTTGAGTGAGATTCCTGTAGCTGCACCTTGAAGACTGCTTGTGACTAGCCTTGGGTATATTATAGGTATACCCTTGTATACTAGATTTTGAATATGCATGTAAATATATGTGTATAAATTATTTGAGCAGATATATAAAACTTTTGAAATGTTATTTTGGGTGTGTAATGGAAATGCAATTTAGTTGTAACAATAATTTTAGTACCTTAATGAATGTATTATTTACTTTCTTCTGGAAATTGAAAATTATGGACGGTTTATTTTATGATGAGTTTAGCTTGATAAGTGAATTGAATTGATTGTGATGAATGAGGATATGAAAATGAGTGTATTGGAGTTGTGGTTGTTTTGAAAACATTGGAAATGTTTTTATAGGTGTTTGAAGAACTGTTTTTCCTAAATATAGATGGCACTCTGCCGAAAATTTTTCAAAATTTGCGTAAAAATAAAAATGGACAAAAATTTTAACTAGTCTTTAAACTTTAAGTAAATGTTTTTAATACCTGCTATAAAAGCTCACCACTTTCAAAAAGTAAGAAAAGTGTTTTAAAATCCCTTGTAGTATATTTAATGGGTTACCGGTAGGCGAAGTACGGTAATTCATTAGATGTACTATGGGATCATGTTACATCTTACTGAGGGATAGGGTGTGACACATAAGCTATCACTCTTCCTTTCTACATGAGAACACATCTTAAACCCACTCTAGAGGCATCGCAGAAAATAGTGAAATCTTCGTTGCCTATTGGTAGAGCAATTATTGGTGCTAAATTCAAACACTCTTTAAGCTTCTAAAAGCTCTCCTCACACTCATGTCTCCATTTAAACTTTTTATTATTTTGAGTTAACCTAGTCATTGAAGCAACTAGCTTAGAGAAATCAGGTACAAATCTCCTATAATAGCTAGCTAAACCTAAGAAACTCTTGATCTCTGTCATTGTGGTTGGCCTTGGCCAATTTGTCATTGCTTATACCTTCTTAGGATCCACTTCAAATCCATTCTTTGACACAGCATGTCCTAAAAAGGATACACTATTTAGCCAAAAACTCACACTTAAAGAACTTGGTATATGACTAGTGCTCCCTCAATGTCTGAAGAACTATTCTGCTGTGTATACTCTTCTGGACTTTTGGAATACACCAAGATATCATCAATAAAGATGATTACAAAGTGATCCAGATATTGTTTGAATACCATGTTCATGAGATCTGTGAATGCAACTAAGGCATTGGTTAACCCAAATGGCATCATAAGGAACTCGTAATACCCGTATCTAGTTTGGAAGGTAGTCTTCGGAATATCTAACTCCTTAATCCTCAACTAGTGATATCTGAACCTCAAATCTATCTTTGAAAAATAACTAGCTCTAGCCAGCTAGACTAACAAATCCTTATGGTTAACTTGTTCAACTACCTATAGTCAATGTACAGCCTCAAGGATCCATCCTTCTTCTTTATAAATAGTACTGGAGCACCCTAAGGGGAGGCACTCTGTCCAATGAATTCCTTGCCCACTAATTCCTACAGCCGTTCTTTTAACTCTTTTAACTCTGTAGGAGCCATTATGTAAGGAGGAATAAATATAGGTCTAGTACTAGGCACAAGATCAATTTCAAAATCTATCTACCTTTCAGGTGGCAGACTAGGTAGTTCCTCAGAAAACATATTTGGAAACTCTTGTACCATAGGAACTAATTTCGATCCACTTTTGTTCTTTATAACCTCTCTAACATGGGTAGAAACCCTCTACATCCTTTTTCCAAGCATCTTGCTAACTTGCATGGTGGAGATCATCCCCTTTACTACTGATATCTGATCTCCCTGGAAAACTACCTCTGACTCATCCTGTCCTCTAAATCTTACTACCTTGTTTCTATAGTCGAAGGTGGCATAATTGGCTGAGAGCCAATCCATCCCTAGAATGACATCAAAATCCATCAATTCTAAAACCACCTAGTCAACTAAAAATCATTTATCCTTCACCATCACTGGACAGACATAATAAATCATCTCTATCACTAAAGGATCACACTTGGTGCTACTAACAAGCAATGGATATTGCAGACTCAAAACTATTAAACCCAACCTTAGAACTGCTTTGAGGTTAACAAAAGAATGAGATGCACCAAGATCAATCAAAACATGCATGTTGAAACTTCCAATGCAAAGGTTACCTGGCACCACAGTGTTGGAGCTATTAGCTTCCTATTGTGTCATCATAAAGATTTGTATCGGTGCTATTGAACATCTCCCTTATGAGCCTACCGTAGAGGAAGAAGAACCTCATCCTCTACCCTATCTCCTTCTTGATGAGGGACCTTCAGAAGTCTGTTTCATTATCGATTGAGCCACATTGCCTGACCCAATCTGCTATTGTGAAGCCACCCTTTCCATGTTAGGACACTCTATAGACATATGCCCCTCCTGACCACACCTGCAGCATTGGGAGGTTCCAAACCTACAAACTCCTTGGTTAGGCTTCCCACAACTGACACAACCAAAAGTATCTGAACCCAAACTAGATCCACCTTCTATCCCATAGCCTGACTTGATTCTGTTTTAGAACTTGTTCTTCTTTTTCCTTCTTGCCAAACTTCCCTCCTTTATCTTTCCTAGTTCCAGATGAGAAAATAATCTTGGTTAAGTAATCAAACCTCCCTGCATTCGCCCCCCTAGGAATTATGGATTGCTCAACTTTTGTGCTTTTCAGCTTTAGACTGCCTTTAATAATAGCCCTAGCCTCAATCTTTCTTGTAGCATCTACTATGGAATGGAAACTGTGGGTTTCTATAGCCAAAATCAATAAAGAGTATCTAGAGTGCAACCTCTGAGTGTACCCTTTTACCTTCTTCTTATCCATATTATACTCCTGCCCCACATACTGTAAAAGCTCAATAAACTTGCTTGTGTACTCGTTAATGCTCATATCTGCTGTCTACCTCAACTACTCAAACTCCATTGCCTTCAGCTGCCTAAAACTTTTTAGGAAAGCCCAATTAGTGAACTCTGTCTCAAACTGAGACTAGGTCATACTATTGACATTGTCAGCAATATAGGACTTGTACCATTCCTTTGCCTTCTTACACTTTAGGATAATGCTGGTCATCTGTATGTCCTTATTGTTACTGGTGTCCAATTCATCAACTATCATTTTGACTGCCCTAATGTACTTGAAAGGGTCATTTCCTTCCTTATACTTAGGAGCATTTAACTTTAAGTAGTTTATCATCTTTACTTTACCTGGACTACTTCTTTCAGTCTCTTGTGTAGGAACTGTAGGAGTTATAGGGGGTGGTGGTGGTACTTGCTCTCTAGTAACTCCCTCAATGGGATTTTGAGTTCCCATAGTGGTGGAAGAACTTTGGGGGTACTGTTGTGGAGTGTATATGAGATATGGGTTGTATGATGGGAAGTAAGATGGATAAGGCATAAAAGGAGGATATTGGGGATAGCTCATAAACCCAGGGTTTCCAAAACTTCCCTATTATGAGTGTTGATACCCAAAACCATATATGGAGGAGATACGAACTGTGACTCATCTTCTCTTTCCTCAAAACTATCTTTTCCCATTCTTCCCACACTAGAAGGCTCAAGATTATCATGCTGTTTGGAGAAGCCATGAGAACTCCTTCGTGCATCTACCTACATTCTAGGTGCTTGTGTAGTCTCCCTACTCACTTCAAAGGACCTTCTAAGACCTCTTAAAGATTTTTCCCTTCCACCTCTATTTGCTCTCTCCTTGACAATAGGGTTGGTAGGCAATGCTCCTATACCCTCATTCTCGGGTGGAGCGTTGATCAACCTAGCAGACTGTCTTGAACCTCGCATTTCTGAAAGCAACAAGAAGTGTTAAGCACATAAAAAGTTCATGTGCATTCACATGAACACATAGCATAAAATTAGGCATAACATGAAACCTAACATGCACCTAACATTCATCACATAATATACAGGTACTCAACACTATTAGACATGTATTTTCCTAACTGTACTGGTGAGCATACTCCCTTTCACCTCTCTTTTATACCTTTACTAGAATTTAGGTCCACTTATCTTACTTAGAGCTCTAATACTAATATTGTCCACTTATCTTACTTAGAGCTCTAATACTAATATTGTAACAACCCAACTAGGGGTTGTTACCTGTTCTAGGGATCGGGTGAGCTTAAGGCTGCTGGAACCCATAGCAAGCCTAAAAGCCTATAAAACACACTTATATTCCTGTACCTTAATATTTAAGCATATTCCAAACCATTACACTTTAGTTCTTTCATACATACTAAGATATTCATAACATGAATTTGGTTCAGAATTTGAACCTTAACATACATAAACTCTAAAGCATAATGCTTCGACATGCATACCCAAATAACATAACATATATATCATTATACTTAAAAAGAAAATATATTACATAACTCTAATTTTCTTTAATCACCAGCACAGTACTATCCAGTCATAAATTACATGTCCATCTACCTATACATCATATATAGAGGGAAGGACTAAAGCTACCCTTGATGCTTTCTCTTTAAAGAACTCTTCTAGTCCTGTAACCCTATATCTGGGGGTTAGGAGAATGGGGTAAACTTACACAAACTCAGTGAGTAAACTAACCAACATTAATTATATTATTCATTCACACATATGCAATGCATCATTCACGTGGGTTTTCACATCATAAACACTTCACATAAGATAGACTTGTCACCAGTAGCTCCCCAAACTTTCCATTTAAAACATGACCTATGCCATGTACCCTAGGGCAACTTACAGATCTCCTTTAAAGGGCAACTTATAGATCTCCCCATGGGATTTACTTATAGATCCATAACATACGTAATGTTGCATAGTCATAAACATTGGGGGAGTTAGTGGGTCATCCAACATCCATCAATGCACTAATTAAAAATTATGCAGTTATGCAACATCTTCGTGCTCTAGATGCATACATCTTAAATAAACATGACATGATGCATGAGGATGATCGTTAATTATCTGTAAATAGTTTTCATTTTATTAAGGTTAGAGTTACTCACCTCTTGAAGCCTATCAACCATCTTACACGAATGGAAGCTATCCTTAGATCCTTAACCTTTTGAGTCCCTCAAGCCCGATCCTCTAAAATTAGACCCTAAAATGTTATACAATTTTCTAAAACTCTATACATTTCATAAACATCTTATTCTAGGCCCTTAGAAACCATGAAACTATGTTTTGGAACCTTAAAAAAGAAGGGAGAAAAAGTAAAAAAGGACCCACTTCAGCTACTAAAGTCCTAAACTTCAATTGCCGAAGTCTTAGGCTTCAAACAACACTTTTATCTAGTGTTGAAATTAGCTACTAAAGTCCTAAACTTCGACAACTGAACTTGAAAATTTTTCAGATTTTCCAAGAAACTACATGCTTCAGCTGTCGAACCTTTGGCTTTCGATAGTGGAACCTGAGAATTTCTAGAATTCCTAAGTCGAAACCTACAAATTCCTTTTCTTAAAAGCCTCAAAACTCATTTCAAAGTTCCAAAACATAGTCCCATCACATATACATCTCTTTAGGGCCTAAAATAACTTGGAATCAAGCTTAAAGCCTATATAGCATTAATCAAAACTCAAATCCTAAGTTTTCCCAAAACCTAACATAGCATATATATGATTTCTTCAAATCCATCATAGAAAACTAGCCATTTAAGGTCCATAACACTTAAACATAACTATTCTAATAACAAAACATGAGATTTCCTCATAAATCACAAAACCCTAAGCCTAAAATGCTTAAATTTCCCCCAAACTCAACTCAAAACAACTTTTAATGAAATTTAAGTTGTAGAAACCTCATCCCTCATTAACTTTCTTAAAGTTACCCGTTAGATCAAGGAGGAAAGAAAGTTGCCTCTTTTCTTAGAGCTTGGAGGTGAGAGAACTAAAACTTTGAAGCTTGAATCTACTATTCCACACTTCTAAATGAAAGAATCCACCTCCAGATCTTCAAAAACTCAAGGAAATCTCTTCGAGCTCCTTGTATACCCTAAAGTTGTGTGTGTGTGTATGTGTGTGTGTGTGAGAGAGAGAGAGAGAGAGAGAGAGAGAGAGAGAAGAAAACCTTAAGTGTTTTGGCAGTAAAATAAGCTTTGGACCCCTTTTTTTACCCTCTTTGTCAAGGGACTTTTAGCTGTCGAAAGTCTAACTTTTGGATGTTGAAGTCTATTTTGTCCAAAATAGCTTTTGAACAGGAAAAAGGTCTTCGACTGCTGAGAGTTCACACTTCAGTTGCCAAAAACCCTTTTACCAAAAATACTTGCTTCAAAACTTTTAGAAAATAAAACCTTTAAAACATTTTTCATTTCTAAAGATATTTTGAACATCTCAAATTCATATACATAAACATACTTTCACATCTTACTAGCACTCCTTTGTTAATGAAGTTTTACCTTTCACTAAAATATTTCATTAAGCACAGATATTCTAACATAAGAAAATGGCGGGTATTACAATCTGCTAAAGGAATTTTTACAATTTCTTAGCATTCTTGTGTTGGAAAAAGAATCCATCAAAATATTGAGATCCCATTTCTTCATGCAAGGACATATCATGTCTGTAATTTAAAAGATGGGGCTCTTTTAGCATTTAATAGAAGAAATTTTGAAGTTTGGTAAAGTTGAAATCCATGGCTCATTCCAAACATCAAGAAAAGAAGAGCCTGAAATGTTCCATGTCACACCCTACCCTTCTATAAGGTATACATGATCTTGTAATATGCCTAATGAATTACTGAACTCCGCCTACCGATAACTCATTAAGCATACTACAAGAGATTTTAAACGAATCAAATTTATTTTTAAGTTAAATTATTGCTGAAAGGTTGAGAAAATAGTTAAGAAATAAACTAAGTATTTTATAAGTCAAAGAATTTTATTTCATTCTATTTTTCGAAAAAACATCGTGGTGACGGCTATAATTATAATAAATCCAAAATTTTAAACCTGATAAAAATAACCTGTGATAAATAGTATATGCATGAATTTAAATCAATTCAATCATAAATGAAACATTTTTTCATTCACAATCCAAAAGGGAATTAATATTTACAAATTACATTCATGATAAGTAAATAGTTTACTATTATCAAATTTACATTTGATTTGAAGTCACCAAAATAATATTACAAGGTTTCTATACAACTGCTTGAACATTGTTACATACATATAGCTCTAATTTACATCAAAATCAAATTTATAAGGGTATACCTAGGATATACCGGAAAATAATCCAACACAGCTTTAAGGAAGCTCATTTAACTGCCACCTCTTTTTCTTTACCTTCGACAGTATACAAAAGCTATCGGTGAGTAATGATACTCGGTGGTGCATAACTATAAATTTAAAATACAATACAAACATGTTTACCAAATCATAATAAGGTATTTGCAAAATTCATATTTCCCATGAACCATCAAAACAACACAATATCTTTTAAATCAACACTAGATCACTTGTTTTCAATCACATTTTATTTAAGCAATCACAAATCACAAGTGTTGCCAATTCTCACACAGTTTAGACCATGATACAAAATTTTCAATCAATGCCGCGTTGTACACCATGACAAAGCAATCTCAACCTCACTAACCATTATTAATGAGGGAGGTAGCTAGCTAGCAATATGAGTGCCTATCTGAACTCAACCTCAACTGGCAAGCCAGAGAGAGAGGTAATATAATCAAATATCAAACCCCAATTAGCCGTTACTAATGGGGAATATCGTAAGGGACTGTCATGCCAACTATGGTTTCAAAACAAATCTTAAAATAATTTTCTATTCAAATAATCACAGTTCAAATCAAATAGTCACATTCAAACATCACAAATCCACATAAGTGGTTGGCAACACATCAATTCTCAAAACACTTCTAAATACATTCAAACTGGCTCACTCCCTTGCTACAATGAAATAAAATAGCCAACATCTGCCTTTTCCACAATTATAAAATCATTTCAAGATTCAAGAATGCTCAAGATAGTATAATCAATTAATAAATGCAAAAGAAAATCATATTGGTCTTGTAAAAGTTTATTCACATCCTTTACAAATTTTAAAACAAAAATGAAATCAAGTTGTGCACAAACCTTCTTTCAATTCCCTCTTCTTATCCTAGTTCTTCCCTTCCTTAAAAGTCTCATTTTCTACTGAAATCACACAATTACAAAGTCTCAATATTCATTCTAACCTTTACCAATAGCTAATCAAACAAATTCCTAAGTTACTATGCAATTTAACCAATTCTGGGTTCAGGGCAGATTTGGAACCTGACATTAGAACCCTATTCCAACTTAGTTCCAGTCAAGATTTGATAAAGTAATCTTCATAAAAGTTGTTCTTCTATGTCTTATCTTTAATTATCTTTTTGAATAACTCAATTTGAAGTTCTGGATCTCTAGTTATGGCCAAAACACTAGGTACTACTCCTGGATACTTAACCTTGTACTTTTCTAGTTTTTTAGATTTTCACCTAATTTTGTATTCAATATCTGAGCACCTTATGCTCAGAATTTGAACCAGATCCCTAAAACAAAGTTTTAGGCATTTGTCTTAAGTTTTCAAATCATTTTGAATCACTTAAATTGGATTATGTAGAGGAGGTTATGTTCTGATTACTATCCAGAGGTCAAAGGGAAAAATTACTGAAGTACAGGATTTCTAGATTTTGAATTCCTAAATTTCTCTAACGTTTCCCCCACTTTGCTCTAAGAACTGGGTCTAGGTCAAATTATGAAATTTGTAGTTCTATGTCTTATGAGTATTTTAGGTTTGGAATCATTCAATTTGCTATTGTGTAGCTTAAGTTATGAGCATTTTACTAAAACTGGTCGGATGGCCAATTACTCAGCTCTTTCCCGGTTCAGTCCAAAGTTAGGGTAGATTTTTGGACTCACTTTGTTCAAGCAATTTAGGTAAGTTATGGTCATAATTTGGCTTCATGGTCTTCATATGAATTGTTCCCCTGTGTCTCAAGATTACATAGGTTCAAGAATTACCCAATTTAGAGTTTTCTAGAGTGATTTATGCCTAATTAAGTATGTACTATTCATTTGGTCAATTTTTCCAGGTCCAGAATTGGTATTTCGGATTCAAGCCCTAATTGAGGTATCCTATGGTCATTTTCTAGGCAAGTGTCCAACATGAAAGTTTTAGCATTTTGTCTTAGGTTTCATCTCCCATTGGTTTCACACCAATTGGAGCTATGTAGCTCAACTTATGAGCTTCTAACCATACTGGACTCAAGCTGTCCAGATTTAAAATCTAAGACTTAATTGTACTTCCATTAATTCCTTCACCAAATAACATCATTTCTCATTCAATGCACATCAAATGACCATAATATGACCTTATGAGCATTAGTTGAACTTCATACCATAAAAACCCTAATTTCTCAAAACCCTAAATTTTCAACCTCCAATTTCAATCAAATTCAACACATAATTCATGTTTACATCATCATCCAAGCTAGAGAGCATGTTTAATTAAATCAAACCACCAAAACCCTATCTTCCCTAACCCTAGCCGAAATTCATACACCCATTTCATGCATGATTTTCATCATTTCTCATGTTATTTCCCCATAATCAACCTTAAATTCAAAGAATATGTAGTAAACTAAGCTTGGATGAAAACTTACCTCAAATGGCAAATTCTCTATCTTCCAAATTCTTTAATTCTCTTGGATGCCCTTACTTCCTTTCTTTCAATCAAGATTAAATTTTGGGTTTTCAATTGATTTACTATGAAAATGGTGAGGAGTTTATAGTGTTTAGAAAGCTTGATGAGGCAACAATGGAGGTTTGGGTGAGGGGATGGGGATGGCAAAGATGGAGAGGGTGGAAGATAAAGATGACCAATTAATGTATTTTGTCTTCTTTTCCCAAATATCTTATATATATAAATTAATTAATTATAATTATAATTATTATGATTATAACAATTTAATTAATTACCTCTATGTCCCATTTAAATTTTCTTGCACATCTTCATTAATTTAATTCCATTCTAATGTTTTGATTTCACTCATTTTATTGGATATTTAGATAAAAAATCAACTCTTGAAGTGAATTGACCAAAATGCCCCCTCATCAGGTTATAGTCTATCTTTTTCAGTAATACCCGATGAGCCCTTAGGTTTTGATTTACTTATTTGTGCTTATTCTCTTTTTATTTCTTTGATTTATAAATTTTTAGTAATTCCTCAATTAATCCTTAATTAAAGATTCTATAGGGTTCCACACGAATTTAGGGTAGCAATTGAACTCACAGTCACTTCCCGGATAGGTCACCCATCGTCGGGACTTAAGCTCATTTAACCGATTTGCACTCCATTTCTCTTATTTTCTTCCAACCTCATTTGATCTTTATTAATTTAATTTATCCGTGATTTAAGTTTGGTTCCAGACATTTTACCCATTTGAACAGACATTAGTTATCGGAACAGTAGAATGTACAGAACTACTTAATGTGAGGGTGTTGCATTCCATCATAGACCAGAATGAATAGCTTCCCTCCTTATAATTAAAATTCTCCAACACCAAGATGAAAAGTATCCTTTTCACACTTTTAAACAATTTGAAAAGGGGAAATAAATTCCCTTTAAGTTTTGTGCCCAAAGTGCTTTCAAGTTCTCAAGCAGTCTCCATGCTTGTTTGCTTAATAAAGTTGCATTAAATAATTTCAAATCTTTAAATCTAATGCCTCACTCACTCTTACTTCTCAACAATTTGCTCCATCGAATCTAATAAATTTTGCCCTTATCAATAGATTGCCTCCACCAAAATTTGGCAATGAGTTGGTGGAATTCATGAATCAGTCTAGTAGGGAGCTTGAATATGGACATGAAATATGAAGTAATGGCTTGAACAACTGCTTTAATTAATATCTTTTTTCTGACTTCAGAGAGGCATTGGCTCTTCCAGCCCTGAAGTTTATTAAGCATTCATTCCTTTAGAGATGATGAAGCTTGGTACTTAGATCTTCCCCAAAAGACTGAAAGACCTATGTATTTAGACAAAGTTCCAGAATTTGGTATATGCAGGATATCAATAATCTCCCTTTGAAGTTAAGGAGGCATATTTGGACTAAACATAATATTAGATTTTGATTGATTGATACTTTGCCCAGAAGCCAAGTTATATTCCTCAAGAATATTAAATATGTGATTTGCCTGTTCCAAGGTAGCCCTTCCAAATAAGATTGTGTCATAAGCAAATAGGAGATGAGTAAGAGTGGGACAATGCTGCTTAATTTTGGATCCCTAGATAATGTTTCTCTTTTAAGCTTGCTCTAACAATCGAAAGAGAACATTAGAAATCAATAAAAATATAAAAGGCAAGATAAGATCGCCTTTATGGATGTCTTTTGAAGGCTTGAACGTATGAGAGATATTCCCATTGATCACTATCAAATAATTCATAGTGGAAATGCAATGATGTATTCATGACACCTACCTTTCATAGACACCTAATTTCCTCATAATCGAAATAAGAAATTCCCAATTCATGCTATCATAAGCTTTATGAACATCTAGTTTAATTGCCATAGCTCTATTTGACCACTTTTCCTATTATTAAGCCCATTAAAAGATTCATGAGCAATAACTAAATTTTCTTGGATATTTCATTTAGGAATAAATGCCGCTTGAATAGGAAAAATGATTTCATTTAACCACAACTTTAGTCTATTGGCCAACAATTTAGATCACCTTGTAGGAGAAGTTGCACAAGCTAATTGGTCTAAAGTAAGCAAAGGATTGAGGGCTGGTCTTCTTTGGAATCAACACAAGATTCATGGCATTGAGCTGGTCGAGTCAAGCACTAGAGTGCAAGTAACCCTTAACCATATTAACCACTTCAAAATTCACTACATCTCGATAACGGAGATAAAAACACACCTTCAAAACCATAAGGACACAAGGCTTTAAATGCCCCTATTTTAAACACTGCGATTCTAATTTCTTCTTCACTAGCCGAAGTACATAGGGCCATATTCATATCTGCAAAGACAATATTTGGGATTGATTGCAGAATATTATCAGAAATGCAAACCTGTTTTTCATAAAAGAGATCATTAAAGGGCTCATGTCACACTTATTTTCTTGTAAGGCATGACATGTTCCCGTAGCATACCTAATGAATTACCGAACTACACCTTCCGATAACCCATTAATTATGCTATAAGGGATTTTAAACAAATTATAACTTTTTATCTTATCAATTCTTTTATGAAAACTGTATGGGAACAGTTAAAATTCAACGTAAACATTCATTGGAAATAATGATAGACTAAATATTATAAAAGTTACATTCCCATAAGTCTCAAAATAAAATACAAATAGTTACAAACTCAAAATGTGATAGTAATGTAATGCTTTTAAATACAAACTTGTCAAAGCATAATAAATCAAATTTTTCTTAAGCATAAAAACTTCACAATAGTTGTAAGTCCATAAGAGCCATTTATTGAAATAGCATTTCAAATGAGAAATCACACTTCATAAATCACAATTCACAAAGCATTAGTGTTGCCAACATCAACACACAATTTAGGCCATGACACAAAATTTCACGATCAGTGTCGTGTTGTATACTACGATAAAGCAATCTCAACCGTACTAACCATTATTAATGAGGGAAGGGCTAGCTAGCTAATGAGTACTCATGTAGTCTTATCCCACTAACCATTATTAATGGGAGACATAATCAATATCCATTATCAACCCCAAGTAGCCATTACTATTAGGGAGTTTCGAAAGGGACTGACATGCTAACTGTGGTTTCAAAACAGTTTTCAAAAGTTTTCCACTCAATAATCACATTTATAAACCAATAAACACATTCAAATCATCATAATATCCATATAGAGGTGGCAACACCCAAATTTATCAAATGCAAGAGAAAAATCATATTTCAGTCAAAGTAAACTTGTGCAAAGAAAATTCATTCAAATAAACACATTCCAAACAATTTACAAGTTTAAAAACGAAGAAAAGGTTAGTTGTGCACAAACCTTTAATATTTCTTCTTTCTCGTTACTTACTTCTCCTTGCCCATTCCAACTTCTTTTTCTACTGAAAACACACAAATAGAATGCATCAATACTCATCTCGATTGCTGCCAAGTACTCATTACATGAGTGTCTAATGCATCCCACGTTAGCTTTGTAAATTTTAAAGAGTTTTGATTTTGAATAGCTTGGTGCCCTAATCTTTGAACTCAATTTTTACGTAGTTCCAATCATAATTTAGTGAGGTGTTCTTCATGAAAATTGTCCCTCTAGGTCTCATCTTTATTTATATTTTCGAATCACCTCATTTGGAGTTGTGTAGCTAAAGTTATAGTCAAATGAATTTTACTATTCACATGAGGCTACTTGTGGTAGCTTTGGTGACTTAATTTTGACCGATAATTTGATCGGGTTACATTCATAATTTGGCTTTGAGTTCTTCATATGAAATGTTTTACTATGTTTTTAGTTTCCATCAGTTCAAAAATCACTTAAATCGGAGATTTCTAAATAGAGTTATGGCTATTGAAAATTTACTATTTACGTTACTGTTCATTGCTCTGGCAGATTTATCAACTCAACTTTGCTCAGCAATTTGGTTGGGTTAAGTTCATAATTAGGCTTCAAGTTCTTCATACAAAATGTTATACTATGTTTTAAGTTTCTTTTTGTTTAAGAATCACCTAAATCAGAGTTTTCTAGAGAGAGTTATAGCCCTATAAAATTTACTATTCATATGATCAATTTGCAGATTTCTAGGTTTTTGGCAACTTTGGTGACTCAATTTTGCTTAGCAATTTGATTGGGTTAAGTCCATAATTTGGCCTTAAGTTCTTCACATGAAATGTTCTACTGTGTTTTAGGTTTCCATTGGTTTAAGAATTGCCTAAATCGGAGTTTTCTAGAGAGAGTTATGGCCATGCAAAGTTTACTGTTCATGTACCCAATTATGCAGGTTCTAGAATTTCCTCTCCAGATTCAAGCCACATTTTAGGCGATTTTTAGGCAGTTTCTGAGTTAGGTCTCTTCATGAAAATTCTAGCCCTATGTCTTAAGTTTCTTTTCCAATTGGTTTCATACCAATTGGAGTTGTGTAACTCAATTTATGGGCTCTCAAACACACTGAACTCATTGTGCAAAATTCTACCCTAGGTTCAAATTTTCATTTCTTTAATTACTCCCACTAACCAAGCTCAATTCACATTTAATTCACCCAAAATGACTATAATTTAGCATTAACACATCTATAGCACTCTTAGCACAAAAACCCCCAATTTTTCAAACTCCTAGTTTGCAATTTTCTCAAATCCTACCATTTCATTATATCCATTCATCAACCCAATGTCAATTCACATTCAATTCATGCTAATTAGTCATAATTTAACATTACATACATCAATTTCACTCTCTAGCACTAAAACCCCAATTTTTCCATGAACCTTAGTATTCCATATTTCAATTTATGCAAATCTCATGCAATTTCTTTATCCCAATCATGCACACTACTTCAACTAAGCTTGATTTCATCATTAATTACATTAAAATATATCAAACCCTAATTTTCCCCAGATTGCCCAAAACCCTAATTTATATCCCATGCATGTTTCCTTTCAATTTCTCATGAAATTTCATTATAAGTTAACTTAATTCAAAGCTAGTATAACTAATTAAGCATTAAAGAACTTACTTCTTGATGATTTCTTTGCAACTTCAATTTTTCTTCCTAGTGTCTTGTTCTTCTTATTTCAATCTTCACTTTGATGCTTAATCAAGGTTTTTCTATTTATTTGGTGGAAGATTAATGGAAGAAATGTGGAGAATCAAAGGTTGGGAAAGCCTGTGAATGGAAGAGTGAAGAAGAAAAGAGAAAGAGAGCGGGAGAGGGGAGATGGGTGGCGGCCCCACTTTGAAGAAGAAGAGAGTGAGTTTTTCTCTTTAATTTTTCTCTTTTTATATATATATATATATATATATATATATATATATATATATATATATATATATATATATATTTATCACAAATTTTAGTTTATTTAAATTATAAAATTTAATTGTGTCATAAATGTAAATAAAACTCAAAGTTTTATTCCTTTTCCTTTTCTTTTCACTTATACTTAATTTTTTTCCCCAGTATTTCTTCATAATTCCATATTTTATTTTCATTTAATTTAATTGACATTTTGGTAAAAAAATCAATTCTTAAAGTGAATTGACTAAAATACTCCTCATCAGGTCATAATCCATCTTTTTATAATACCCGATGAGTCCTTAGATTTTTGGTTCACTTAAATTTTTATTGTGTCTATCTCAATTAATTAATTATTTATTTTTTTGGTCCTCAAGGTGTCTTTGAATAGTACTAGTCACAGACCCAAAATGGTACTATTCATAACTCGGAGGTTCGGGGTATTACAATTCTCCCCTTCTTAAAAATAAAATTTCGTCCTCGAAATTTACCTGGTCTCAGTCTCTGAATGGCTGTGAGTGCTGCCTCCTCATGTCCTCCTCACGCTCCCATATAGCCTCCTGGCCTGAATGATGGTTTCATAGCACTTTAACCAGAGGTATTTGCTTGTTCCTTAGCTGCTTCACCTCATATGCCAAGATCTTTATGGGCTCTTCATCATATGTCAGGTCTGGATTTACTTCAATCTCCTCTATTGGCAAAATGTGAGAGGGGTCTGATCTGTACCTCCTCAACATGGAGACATGAAAGACATTGTGAATCTTTTCTAACTCTAGAGGTAATGCCAACCTATATGCCAATGGACCCACTCTTTCCAGAACCTCGTATGGCTTAATGAAGTGAGGACTCATGTAACACCCCTATGTTCGGTAGTGCGTTCTACTGTTCCAGTGACCAGTGTTGTCCGGACAGCTAGGATGCCCAGAACTACACTTAGATATTGATGAGGAGACATAAAATAATGAAATACAAGAAAAGAAAATACAAGAAAACAAAGGAAAAATAATAGCAATGAAATGTAACCAAGTTAAACGAGCCAAGAACCCTAGCGATGCGTGACCGCACCGGGAAGTCGCGGCGTGGACCGTTGATGCTTGAAGTGATTTGGCAATGATTGCCAACTTGTGAAAAGGGTAAATTGCATTATATTGACAACATATTGAATTGTAAATTGTGACATGTTGATGCTAGAATCAACTTATCCATGATGCATAAAAAGGTCAATGATTTTATTGACCAGTGAAAGGCATAAAGATGTATAAACCCTATGAATAAGGAATTAAATATGTAACATTGTAATATGCCCTAATTTGCCTAGTTGACTAGTTTGGATAGGTTGGCATGCCAATAGGATTCTGACAGCTGTTCTGTAAATGACTTTACGTCATACTATGTTTTATGGCTTATTATGCCATACTATGATTTTAATAGCCTATGGCTATACAGTTTATGTTATTATACTCGGCTTAATGCCTGATTGATTATATGGCTTTTTAGCCACACTGTTTACACACCGGGAGATACTTTGTGACCGATGGTGTGAGGGCCCGAGGTACTAGGTACCCAGTACTAGTATATCCGTTTATCCAGTCTGGTCAGTGTATAGGCTATATGGGCAATTATTTAAAACATTATTCAATTCAGGAAGCTAAGTTAAGTTAAGTTAAGTATAATGAAATTTCAGTACAATTAAACTAAGTATTGAATAAATGAGTAAAAGTGATTAGCAAAAGAAACATAATAAAAATATAAATTGCAGAACAGTAGAGACTTGAAATACAATACAGTTAGAATAATTTGAATACTGGGTAGTATTACTAAAAAGTTATAAACTAAGCACTTTCAAAGAGGAACAAACTAGTACATAAGATCATTGATACTAGAAATACTATACCAAATTAAGTTGATTCCTGGATATCCGAATTATGAGTTATTTCTTTCTTTATTTGTTTATATTATTTCTTGTTATACTATTGCACCACTAAGCAGAAATGCTTAGCGCGATGGAATTGCTTCCTCAGCAGTCAAGGTAAAACCAGTAGACTGTTAACTGAGATTTTTGGAGTCCAGATCTGCAGAAGTGTCAGAAGAATTGAAGGTTGTCACCTCTTCAGCAATGCATGTAGATAGGGCTCATAGTTACACATGTTATGTATTTTGTTCATTCTAAGTATAATGTAAATTATTTGTACATCCTGTACTTGACAAATTTATGTAATTAGTTGGCAAATTATGCAAAATAAAAAAATAAAATGTAAGAATTTTGATATATGAGTTAAGTATCTGATCATGATGATTGATTGAGATTGAGTATGAAAAATTTTGAGATCGATTCGAGTTGTGAATTTGAGTATATATTGAAATTGTTTTTGGCGAGTTCGGAAGAAGCTGTTAGTCCAAATTACTGCAGCACTCTCTTTGGATTATCATTAAAATTTTTGAATTTTCCAAATTAGTCAGATTTTGATAAACAGCAAAAATAGCCTAAACCTCAGATAAAGTTTTTGAACAAGTAAATCTAGAACTATAATGAAATCAGATAAGATCAGGTGCTCCGGCACGCCATGTAGCACGCCTTGCTCGGCTACACTGTAGACGGGTGAGGGGTGTTACATTCATATAGTGCTCCACTAACTCACTTAAGTGGGCCACTAAAGCTTCATTTGGACAGCAGATTGTCATCTTCCTCACTTCTCAAAGAACCAGCCGAAATGCTCCCAAGAAGAACCTCCATGGCCGCATGGTTTTGGAGCTTCATGCAAGCATGATCCAAGCTTCTTTCCTTGCACTTTCTTTCATTAAAAGTTGTCCATAAACCTTGGGCAATAGATAGGCAGCAAGAAGATCAAGTTTTGGTGAAGTTTTGAAGAGTTTCCAAAGTGGTAAGTAGGTATTTTTGATGCTTGCTTCATTAAAGTTTGTGTGGATGTTATGGGTACTTGAATTGTGGAAAGATTTTTGGAGTTTGATGTTTAAGGGAGATGTATATTTTTGGCAGCCATGGAAACTCCTTAAGGGCAGTTTATCCTTGTATGTAAATGGTAGATTAAAGTGTTGATTAAGTGTTTATATGTTTAGGAATAAATTGGGTGATGTATATTAGATGTATGTGAAGTACACTTAATTTTGGAAGCTTGGAAGTTAATTGAGAGGGATGTATGAATCGGCAACTTAAAGTGTATATCCAAAAAAATGTTATTTCATGGTTTGGTTTATGGAATTATATGGTTGAATTATGGTGTTTGTTATGGCAGCTTGTACATGGGTATAAAGGTTTGAGTTTGGACATGTGAATGAGCTTGGTTATGTAGTTACATCAAGTTCCAGCTGGTTTGTTACATCCTTTGCCAGTACCAGAGTGGAAATGGGAACGGATAACTATGGATTTTGTTACGGGACTTCCAAGGACACAGAATTGTCATGATGCAGTATGGGTTATAGTTGACAGACTGACCAAGTCTGCTCACTTTTTGCCAGTCTGGATGGACTATAGCCTGGAAAGATTGACCAGATTGTACATATATGAAATTGTAAAACTGCATGGAGTGCCAGTATCGATTGTATCTGACAGAGATCCTAAGTTCACTTCTAGATTCTGGGGTAGTCTTCAAAAAGCCCTAGGAACTAGATTGAACTTTAGCACAACATTCCACCCACAGATAGATGGCCAGTCTAAGAGAGTAATTCATATATTGGAGGATATGCTACGTGCTTGTGTGATTGAGTTTGAAGGTAGTTGGGATACACACTTGCCTTTGATTGAGTTTGCTTATAACAATAGCTACCAATCAAGCATTGGGATGCCTCCATATGAAGCTTTGTATGGCAGGAAGTGCAGAACTCCCTTATGTTGGGATGAAGTAGGTGAAAGGAAAATGATTGGGCCAGAAATTGTTCAGCAGATAGAGGAAAAGATCAGATTGATCAGAGATCAACTCAAGGCTGCATCAAACCGTCAGAAGTCCTATGTTGATCTGAAGAGAAGAGATATTGAATATGCAGTAGGTGATAAAGTATTCCTTAAAGTTTCTCCTCGGAAGAGGATTATGAGATTTGGCAGAAAGGGAAAACTGAGTCCTCGTTTCATCGGACCATATGAGGTTCTAGAAAGAGTGGGTCCTTTGGCATATCGGTTGGCATTACCTCCAGAGCTAGAAAGGATACACAGTGTCTTCCATGTATCCATGTTAAGGAGGTACAGATCTGACTCATCTCATGTTCTATCAGTTGAAGAGATTGAGGTAAATCCAGACCTCTCATATGAGGAAGAACCCATAGAAATTACGGCATATGAGGTGAAGCGGTGAGGAATAAGCAGATACACACAGTTAAAGTCTTTGTGGAACCATCATTCGAGGCGAGGAAGCTACTTGGGAAGCGTGAAGAGGATATGAGAGAGACAGCACCCACGGCTATTGAGATCGATGCGGTAAAATTTCAAGACGAAATTTATTTTAAGGGGAGGAGAATTGTAACACCCATATGTTCGATAGTGCGTTCTACTGTTCTAGTGACCAGTGTTGTTCGGACAGCTAGGATGCCTAGAACTACACTTAAATATTGATGAGGAGACATAAAATAATGAAATATAAGAAAAGAAAATATAAGGAAAACAAAGGAAAAATAATAGCAATGAAATGTAACCAAGTTAAACGAGCCAAGAACCTTAGCGATGGGTGGCCTTGCAGGAAGTCGCGCGTGGACCGTTGACTAGCTACTGGACGCGGAAGCCACGGAAAATATTTTTAGGACTTAAATAAAGACCTATTGAAGTATAAATACTATTAGAAATATCAAAAAAAAATTAATTAATTAGTACAAAGAAAAGTGAGAAATCGAGAAAACGACAAAACTCGGTGTTACCGAAAAATTGGGAATGCAACCCGAACAGGGGCACTGTGGTCATTTGACACCCCGAGTTGTCTTTTGACCTAAATGTCCATTAAAATTAAATGATATTACACTTGGAAAATGTCATGAAAAATTAAATTAGTGGTACATAATTTAAATAGCAAAAATTAGAAGCTTAATGTGAGAATTTGAGAGTTTAAGATTAAACTAATAATTAGCCTTCACATAGTGCTCCACTAACTCACTTAAGTGGACCACTAAAGCTTCATTTGGACAGCAGATTGTCATCTTCCTCACTTCTCAAAGAACCAGCCGAAATGCTCCCAAGAAGAACCTCCATGGCCGCATGGTTTTGGAGCTTCATGCAAGCATGATCCAAGCTTCCTTCCTTGCACTTTCCTTCATTAAAAGGTTTCCATACACCTTGGGCAGTAGATAGGCAGCAAGAAGATCAAGTTTTGGTGAAGTTTTGAAGAGTTTCCAAAGTGGTAAGTAGATATTTTTGATGCTTGTTTCATTAAAGTTTGTGTGGATGTTATGGGTACTTAAATTGTGGAAAGATTTTTGGAGTTTGATGTTTAAGGGAGATGTATATTTTTGGCAGCCATGGAAACTCCTTAAGGGCAGTTTACCCTTGTATGTAAATGGTAGATTAAAGTGTTGATTAAGTGTTTATGTGTGTAGGAGTAAATTGGGTGATGTATATTAGATGTATGTGAAGTACACTTGATTTTGGAAGCTTGGAAGTTAATTGAGAGGGATGTATGAATTGGCAACTTAAAGTGTATATAAAAAAAAATGTTATTTCATGGTTTGGTTTATGGAATTATATGGTTGAATTATGGTATTTGTTATGGCAGCTTGTACATGGGTATAAAGGTTTGAGTTTGGACATGTGAATGAGCTTGGTTATGTAGTTAAATTGCTTGTAATTTGAACTTGATAAATTCTGGACTATAATATGCATATTGAGTGTGGTTATAAGTTGCCAAAATGACCAAAAATGTGTTTTGAAATGTGTTTATGCTATGGTACAAAACAGAAATGGCATGAATGTGTAACTTGGTAAGTGTTAAAAGTGTATTTGGTAAGTGATGAAGAGTGTTGCAATAGGGCAGTGTGTATTTTGGCCTAGAACCTTAAGTGTGTGACTCCAATTGGTATGAGACCAATTGGAGGTGAAACTAGACACAAAAAGTGCCAACTTTCATGAAGGAAGCTTACCAAAATTCTGCTTGGAAGGTAACTTGAAAAATGACCAAATCCGGATTAGTGCATTTAAGGCCTGAAAATTGACCATTTGGGCAGCAGTTAGTGTTTTGGCCATAACTCACTCAAAACAGGTCCAATTGACCTGAAATTTTTACCATGAATAGTTGAGACATATATCTACAAGTCTTATGAGGACACCAAAGCCCAGAAATGACCATAAGCAAGTCAAATAGCTTGCACAAGTTTGGGTCCAAAAACTGGCCGAACCAAAAATGACCTAAAGTGACCAATTTTGGTACATTATGACCAGCAATAGTAAAATGACCATAACTTGGTCTAGTAAACTCAGAATGACCTGAAATTTTTCATCGCATGCAATAAGACATAGATCTACAAGTTTGTAGTTTTGACCAAAACTCGAAAACCGAGGGAACTAGGTCATCCGGCTAGGTCAAATTAGTATACCGGAATTCGACAAATTGCAATAAAATGCAATATACATGAAAATGAATTGGATAACATGTACCAACCCTAAAAGGCTACAAATGTGACATATTGATAACATTAAAACCTAATTCACCTAGACTGCATCGAGGGTCAACATCTTAGGTTGACTAAGGAAATAATAGAACTCAATGAATTAATTATTAAGCATTATCATTAGAGACAGTTTAAATGAGTACTGAAACACTTCAAATTGTGTTTCTCAGTTAGCAAAGACTCAGGGAAGGAGAAAGAAACATTGAGTCAGAGCCAAGAGACAGTTATCAGAGGTTTGTGCACAACAGTTATTTCTTTTGAATTTTTCAATTGAAATAAATTATGACTATTTGTATATTATTGTTTTAAATTGTGAAAATGTGTTTGAATGGATACTTATTGCTTGAAAAGCATTGTAAATGGTTTGAAACTATGAAAAATTGTTTGAATGATATTTGATGGATACTTATTGATTGAAAAGCATTGTAAATGGTTTGAAACCACAACTATCATATATATTGATTGAATTCCTCGCTAGTTTGTCTAGTGGGACGAATTGAATTCCCTCTCTGACTGAAGTGTTGAGGTGTGTGCCTATTGAGGACGAATAGAATGAGTACTCATATTTTTGCTAGCTAGCTATGTTATTCCTCATTAGCCATCGGCTTTTGGGACAAATTGAATTCCTCATTAGCCATCGGCTTTTGGGATGAATTGAACTTTGGAACATGATTAAGCTGTGTGTGATTTATTGATATGTATTGTGAGATTGTGAAATGGAGTTTAAATTCTTATTGACATTCACTGTCTTTGAATTTAACCATGTTTTGACTTACTGAGATTTATTGTGATATTGTGAAATGGAGTTTAAATTCTTTATGATATTCATTGTCTTTGAATTTAACTATGGTTTTAAGTATCCACTATTTATATGACTTATGATTTGTGATTTAAAATTGTATTTGGTTAATGTTGTGCACCACTGAGACATTGTCTCAGCGATAGCTTTTCATTGCTGTCGCTGAAGGAACGGAAGCGTGAAAAACACAAGTTTATACCATTGAATTCAAAAATTTTCACCTAGGGTCACATGCATCATGCAAGATTTATTTTTATGTTTTTGATTTCAATAATAAACAACATATTAAAACTCTTTTAATATGTTTTTGGATTTGTATTTGCCATTTAAGATTTTAAAATTAATCAGATTAATTTTAGAACCCTAGATTAAATCAAGAATGATTACACTAACCTCTTGATGTACTGCAGCGTGTCTGCGCCTTTGAGATTTGTCTTCAGGACACCAGATGTTGTCCCTCTAGCTTGTCCACACCAAGGACACCTATGGCAGCCCTTGAGCAGCTTCTAAATGTGACACCCCTTACCCGTCTATAGTGTAGCCGAGCAAGTTATGCCACTCAGTGTGTCGGAACACCAATTCATGTTTCAATTTCAATTAATCCCTTTTAATTCATTTATTTATAATTTTTGATAAATCTAAATTTTTTCGCAAATTTTATAGAAAATCTGGCAGAGTCGAGCTATAAATTGGAAAAACAGTTCTTACGAACACATTAAAAACACTCCCAATAATATCATCACCTTATTCTCAATCAACCTCCAGTATATTCTCAACAATTTCTCAATTCACTTCAGTATCTCAAAATTCAATTAAATTCAAACCACAGTTAACTCAATGAAAAATACCCAATTTATTACTGAACATATTTCATAGATACTTACATCAAAAGCTTAATTACATGAATTTATAATATACATTACAGAAAGTTACAAAATACAAAATATCAAAATATCAGAATATCAAAGTGGCCTAATGTCCTACCAAATGCACTGCAATGTGAGGTGACTCAACTCGAGTGCGATATGAAGGCTCACCTCAGTATGCGGCTCTTTGGACTCCCGACTATGTCTCTAGTACCTGCGCGTGGCAAAAGCGACGCGCTAAGCAATTCTGCTTAGTGGTGACAATATAAAATAAAATAAAATAAATATAATAAATATGCAGAATATATGTTTACATTTTTGGGTAGACTTAATTTCTGATATTTATTGTAGTATTATTCGATTTAAGTTTGGTAAGATTTATTAACATTGCCCGAGTAACCTATACTAGTTGACTGGACTGGATAAAAGGGTAAACTGGTACTGGGTACTAAGTACCTCGGACCATCACACCATCGGTCACATTGTGTCTCCTGGTGTGCAACAGAACAGCTAATAAGCTGTGATAATTATCGGGGATTAAACCCGAGTATAACAACTCAATATCATAGCCAAAGGCTATTATATCACAGAATGGCATGGGAAGCCATAAAATACAGAATGGCATGAAGCCATATGCAGTACTGCTAACAGAACCCTATTGGCATGCCAACCTATCCAAACCAATCACATTAGGCCTACTAGGGCATTTAACACTTTTAATTTGTGTAATTCTTTGAAATTGAAATTTTTATGACCACTATTCATTTCATTAGTCAACCAAAATGTTGACTTTTGCATTGACAATAGGTAAATTAGTTTAAATATCATGAACATACCACATTTTGCATTTAAAACCATCTCTAAGCTTAATATGAATTGGTCAGAATTTTCAGTTTTCAAGCCTTGGGTTTACTGTTCTATTAGTTACTGTTGCAGTGGGAATTTGGAAAAATGGTAAACATGAAAGTTGTTCCTCATTTTGTCTAGTTGAATTTCTTTTTTTGAATCACTCCATTTGGAGTGGTGTAGCTCAAGTTATGGCCTAAAAACCATAACTGGCCGGATTGGGCAGATTCCAAAAATCTGGGCAAAACTGGTTCTGCCAGATTTGGTAACCTAAGTTTGGTTGGCAATTTGACTAAGTTATGATCATAATTTGGGTCAAGTTTCTTCATGAAAGTTGTTGATCTATATGTCACCTTGTTGCTGGTAAAATTTCAGGTCAATTGGACCTTTCTACATTGAGTTATGGCCAAATGACCAAACACTGTTCATTTGGTCATTTTGCCTAGGCAGATTGCAGGTCACCCGAATTAGGGCAAACTTTTGGTCAAGTTGGTTTGGTTTTCTGGGCATGGTTTCTTCATAAAAGTTGTGCCATTATGTGTCTAGTTTCATGTTCAATTGGCCAAACACCAATTGAACGTCTACAATTCAAGTTATGGCTGTCCAAACAGGCTGGACTCACAGCCACACCTGCAGGTCACACAAGACAGCCACACCAACCTCAAATCCCACAACCCAATTCACTTCATTTTTGATTCAAACCAAACCAAATGGTCACTAATTGACCATTAAAACCTACTTCCATCATCACAAGATCAAAGTCTCATTCTTCAACCCAAACCCTAACTCAATATTTCAAAACCATGCATTATCATTGCATTTATCAATTCACTTATAAGATACACTTTAAGGGCAGGCATACTTGCATGTTAGCTCCCCAAAAATCATCACCCTATTACCCTAACCATGGCTGCCAAAATTTAGGGTTAGCATACCAATGGTCTTTCATCAAATTTCTTTGTCTTTTGCTCACATATATAGTTTTTAAACATGAAATTAAAGTGAAATTCAAGGTTTAGGTCACTAACCTCTTAGGGAGCTAATCCAAGGCTTGCAAGAACTCTTTCTTTTTAATTCTTCTTGCTCCCAAAAGCTTCACTAGGATGTAAAGAAAAATTTTTATGTTGCTAGGTTAGGGTTTTGTTGGGTAGAAGTTTGTAAAATCAAGCTTTGAAAAAGCTTGAAAATAGTGGTTATGGAGAAGGTTCACGCAAGGAAGAAGAAAGGGAGTGAAAGGTCTGATTTTTTAGTTTATTTTCAGCCCATTTTGTCTTTTTAAACACATTTATGCCATGTGTCAATACTTGATTGGGTGAAGGCACACTAATGACATCATGTGATGTCATAAATTCCCATTTAATTCATTTTTTTTTCTTTTCTTTTCTACTAATTTTCAATTCAATTTTTAGTAATATTTATTCACATTTTATGTCATAATAATTATTTACTTAACTGGACAAGTCGGCCAAAAATCACCTCTGAAGGCGAAATGACCAAAATGCCCTCCGTTTGGCTTAACGGGCCAAAATTGTCTATACCGATTGAAAAATTTTTCTAACCATTTCCTTGGCATTCTAATGCCATAAGAACCTCAATGATCCTTCTCTGGAGTCCCAAAAATTATAAAATAATTTTTGGGACTCGGTCTAGGGCTCCTAGTTGCGAGAACCGCAACTTCTCACTAGGTTACCCATCGTTAGGGCACCGGCTCATTTAACTTGGTTGTATTTTATTTCTAAAATTTTTCCTAAATTTTTCTTATTAATATTTGAGTTAATTTTAGTTTCTCACTTTAGTTTAAATATTTTTTTCGGACGTTCTAGCTGTCCGGACCGACACTGGTCACCGGAACAGTAGAATGTACGGAGTTGCTACCGGGAGGGTGTTACACTAAAGCTTTTTTTATTAATTAGAAATTCAAGTTCTGCCTTTTAAGAGATTAGAGATGTAAACAGGACACTAGAAACAATTTCTAGTGTTCTTAATTAAAGAGATTGATAGCTAATCTCTTTGAATTGATGAGAGATGAAGAACAATAGATGAAGAGCCTCAAAATGGCGTGACAAAGGAGAGGAGTGGCTGCTGGTTGTTTTTCTTTTTCATAACAACACTTATATAGCTAGGTTAACACATTAAACCCTTGCCACATGTCACCTTTTGATTAGCTCTAGGTTTAAGTGACCCAATCACATTGTGCCAAGTGTCAAACCTATATTTAATCTTGATTTTAATCATCTTACATGATTAAAAAACATTTGGCAAGCTTATGTGTAATCCCATGTGTCACCATCTCGTGGTGCCACGTGTCACACTGTGAAATGACCAAAATGCCCCTGTGTCTTAATTTTGAGTTCTCAACCCAAAATAATTATTTTTTTTTCTTCTAATTTATATCAAATATAAATTAATTAATTAATCTCTATTAATTAATTTCTCATTAATTAAATTCATATTTAAACACTTTAAATATAAATTTAACTTATACTATACATCCAATAATCTAGATTTGGTTTCAAGTCATGCTAAGGACTTTGCAATTTAATTGCAAACCAAACCTATTTAATTAATCAATTAAACTCTTTAATTAATTAATTAAATCATATTTAAATAGGTGATAACTTGTGTATGTGTGTGACTTACTAGGCTCATCACTAATTGGTAATGAGGCATGATATCAACTCTTAATATCATCAGAACTCTTTCTTACCATAAATGATTTCTCTAAATCATTTTATGAACCTTATAAACCATGGTTAATACCTAGCATAGCATGCCATGGCCACCCAATTAGTAATAAAGTTTACCTTAAATGAACCTATAATCATATGTTACCATGCACTAGAATCTCTCTGTTACAAAATTCCAACTCAAGCTGGAGTCATGGTTTATGTCAAACTCCATTTGCTATGAATATTATGTTCTCTTTTAATTCCAGTTCTTGATTAAAAAGATTTTCTCATCAGAAACTCTTTTCTGAATAAATCTATCTGTCCTGGCCAGGAACTTGAAACATCAAGAACAACAAAATGAACATAGGATTTTATCTCTATTTACTTAGGAGAACAGATTCCATCTTAATCAACACCTACCTCCATATATAACTAGTAGGAACCAACAGATGCCCATATACCCATACATAGTACAAGTATGAAAGCAGTATCAAACTCAAACTACCTATATACAAGATAACTATGCTATCTCAGGTCTAAAGATTATATGCACTGATATGATTTATGACAAAATATTGACAAGAGTAAACTCCATGTGCTTGTCATAAGTGTCATTGGTTCGGCCTACTTATCATTTATAAGTGCCTATCATGTTTGTTATATGGCATGAGACTCACCATTCCGTCTTATTTATATCTCATACAAATAACTTGGTAACAAACATGAATACAATCTTTCTGGATAAGTCATGTCCTTATTATGAAGTATCCTCAATTGTGAACCTATTTATGATACTTTGTGCTAGAAATATTGTCACTCATATTCTTAACAACTTAAGAATAATATTTTTAACAAAATATCAATGGACCTTTTCTATTACACATAAATATATTATGTAAACGGAAAAGTGGAAATGCCTTTTATTAATAAAAATATGTACAAGATACATACTAAATGATATGCTCTAGGGCATACTATTGATGCAGTAGACAGTGTGAGCGTGACAGAAGTCGCTAGGGCAACACTGAGAGATCATCGGGTATATTGAGTATACCATATTTTGCATTTTGTATTGTAATGTATGTTCACTGTATGTATATAGTGTTCTTAGTTTTGAGCAGTTGTAAATTAAAAT
The DNA here is from genome assembly GCF_030052815.1 of Hevea brasiliensis. Taxonomy (NCBI): domain Eukaryota; kingdom Viridiplantae; phylum Streptophyta; class Magnoliopsida; order Malpighiales; family Euphorbiaceae; genus Hevea; species Hevea brasiliensis. The sequence continues at coordinate 30,490 of NW_026614593.1, read as the reverse complement.
TGTACATTGAAGTTGTAAAAATAAATTGTGAATTATTTTGGCTTGTAAAATTTGTACTATATTTTTTTTATCTCAGCCTTTGGAAATATTGAAAAATTATTGTGGATTTGAGTTGAGAAATATATTGTGTTGATTAAATGTTGGAGTTTGAGATTAAGAAATATATTTGAAGTGCTTTTTACAGGTTTTTGAAGAACTGTTTTATTCAAAATACAGATGTCACTCTGCCAAAATTTTTACAGAAATTCCTAATAATTCAAATGTGTTAACTATTTCACTTCAATTCAAAAAAATTTTTAACACTTGTAAATAGTGCTGACCACTGTAAAAAGAAGTAAGAAAAGTTTTAAAATCCCTTGTAGTGTATTTAATGGGTTATTAGTAGACGAAGTTGGTAATTCATTAGGTATACTACGGGATCATGTTATGCCTTACAGAGGGGTAGGGTGTGACAACTCATTTTCTCCTTCCTACCAAACCTCGTGATCCTCTTCCATGGGGAAACTTTTAGGAACACCTTGTCACTAACACTGTACTAAATATCTCTTCTCTTTAGATCAATGTAGGACTTTTATTTATCCGATGCAACTTTGAGTCTGTCTTTAATGATTTTGACCTTTTCTTCCGTCTTCTGTACTAATTCTGGGCCAATCAACTTCCTCTCGCCCACTTCATCCCAACACAAGGGAGTTCTACACTTTCTGTCATAAAGTGCTTCATATGAAGGCATCCCAATGCTTGACTGATAACTGTTATTGTAGGCAAATTCAATCAAAGGCAAGTGCGAGTCCCAACTTCCCTCAAATTTAATCACACAAGCCCAAAACATGTCCTCCAAAATCTAAATGATCCTTTCAGACTGGCCATCTGTCTGTGGATGGAATGCTGTACTAAAGTTCAATCTAGTTCCTAGGGCTTTTTGGAGACTACCCTAGAATCTAAAGTGAACATTGGGTCTCTGTCAGACACAATTGATACTGGCACTCCATGCAACCTCACCACATCATCAATGTACAGTTTGGCCAATCTTTCCAGGTTGTAATCCATCCTCACTAGCAAAAAGTGTGCAGACTTGGTCAATCGATCAACAATAACCCAAACTGCATCATGATTCTTTTATGTACATAGAAGTCCTGTCATGAAATCTATAGTGATTCTTTCCCATTTCCACTCTGGAATTGGCAATGGCTTTAGCAACCCTGCAGGCACTTGGTGTTCTGCCTTTACTTGCTGACAAGTTAGGCATTTGGCAACACATTCTGCAATGTCTTTTCTTCATTCCCCTCTACCAATAGTGCCCTTTCATAGTTTTGTACATTTTGGTTCCACTAGAGTGCATAGCACAAGGTGAATCATGTGCTTCCTTTAAAATGATCTGCCTCAGTTCAACATTATCAAGAATGCACATTCTGCCTTGATATAATAACAAGCCCTCATCATTTACCAACAACTCTGGTTTCTTGCCATCCCGAGCCTCTTCCATGAACTTCACATACTTATCATCATTCCGTGCAACTGCTTTAATTTGTTCTGTCAACATTGGCTTCACTTACCAAGTAGTTACCATCTGCCCATCTTCATCAATCTCTAGATTAGCATGCAATGCCCTTAACTCATGCACCATGGACAATGGAGAAACCCTCAAACTAGCCATAGTCTTGCGACTTAAAGTATCAGCTACAACATTAGCTTTTCCAGGCTGATAATCTATCAAGCAATCATAATCTTTTATCAGTTCTAACCATCTCCTCTGCCTCAAATTTAACTCCTTCTCTGTGCCCAAGTACTTCAAACTTTTATGATCTATGTATATGTAACATTTCTCACCATACAAGTAATGTCTCCAGATCTTCAAGGCAAAGACAATGGCTGCCAGCTCCAAGTCATATGTAGGATAATTCCTCTCATGTGGTTTAAGCTGGCGAGAAGCATAGGTTATGACATTCCTATCTTGCATCAATACACAGCCCGATCCATTATGAGAAGCATCACTGTATACGATGTACTCTTTACCCAAAGTAGGCAAATTTAAGACTGGAGCTTCAGTTAAACACCTCTTCAACTCATCAAAACTCTTCTGGCACCAATCGGTCCACTGAAATTTAACATCCTTCCTAAGTAGCTTAGTCAGTGGAGGTGCTAGCATAGAGAATCCCTTCATAAACCTTCGATAATACCTAGCTAAACCAAGGAAACTCTGAATTTCAGTGACATTTCTGTGTGGCTTCCAATTAAGAATGGCTTCTACTTTGCTAAGATCCACCTGGATACCCTCTGAAGATACAATATGCCCTAAGAAAGTAATCTCCTTTAGCTAAAACTCACATTTAGATAGTTTGGCATACAACTGTTTCTCCCTCAAAGTCTGCAATACTATCCTTAAGTGCTTGTCATGTTCCTCTGCATTCTTAGAGTACACCAAAATATCATCAATGAACACCACTATAAACTGATCCAAATATAACCTGAAGATAGTGTTCATCAGGCCCATAAAAGCAGCTGGAGCATTAGTCAACCCGAATGGCATCACTAAGAACTCATAATGGCCATACCGAGTTTTGAAGGCAGTTTTAGAAATACTCTGCTCCTGCATCCTCAACTGATAGTAGCCCGATCTCAAGTCTTGGAGAATACAGTTGCATCCTTCAACTGATCAAATAGACCATCAATCCCTGGTAGAGGATATCTATTCTTTACGGTCACCTTATTCAATTATCTGTAGTCTATGCATAGGCGAAGAGTACCATCCTTCTTCTTCACAAACAATACTAGTGCTCCCCTAGGTGACACGCTAGGGCGGATGAAACCCTTATCTAGCAATTCCTGCAATTGCACTTTTAACTCTTTCAACTTAGCAGGTGCCATCCTATAAGAAGTGATGGAGATTGGCTTCACACCAGGCATAGTCTCATTTTCAAATTGCCCCTCTCTTTCTGGAGGCAATCCCGGTAACTCTTCTGAAAACAAATCTGGAAAATCCCATACTGTAGGAATATCTTTAAGATCTGGACTCACCTGGGTATCTATCACATGAGCTAGATAAGCTTCACATCCCTTTCTAATCATCTTTCTAGTAAGTGTAGCTGAAATGATGTTAGATGGTAATAACTACCTCTCTCCGTGTATCACTATGTCTGCATATTCAGGAAGACCAAAAGTGACTATTGTCAATCTACAGTTGATCATGGCATGATGCCTGGCTAACCAATCCATGCCCAAGATGATATCATAATCTTGGAAGGGCATTTCAATTAAGTCTAACAGGAATGTATGGCCTTGGATCACCAAAGGACAATCTTCATACAATTTGTTCACCCTAACCTCTTGTCCTAAAGGACTAGTCAATAGCACATCATAATCCAATTTCACACAAGGAATAGTAACAGAGCATGCAATACTGGCACTAGCATAAGAATGTGTAGAACCAGGGTCAAACAGCACATATACATCTTTGCCAAAGATGGAAAAAGTACCAGCCACAATATCTGATGTCTCAGCTTCCTCCCTTTAGCGCATGGTGTACACCCTGGATGGTGCACCACTCTGCTCTGGCTGGCTCACTGTGTCCTGACTGCCAAAAGTGTTACCTCTACCCCTGCCTCTACCTCTACTAACTGTCTTTTGTCCTCTGGAAGCAGAACCTTGAACAAACCCCTCAATGGTGGTAGGTGGCCCAGATCTGCGGGCACTAATGTAATCTCTAGCAAAATGCCCACTTCTACCACAGTTGTAACATGCTCCTATAGCCTTATAACATACTCCTCCATGAGTCCTGCCATAGGTTTCATAGGTATGAATAGGAAAGGAACCCCTAGATGTCTGCTGACCAGATCTAGGTGGCCTCTGCCCTGAGAATCTTCCCCTACTAGATCCTTTATTACTCGGACCCCCAAAGCTCTTCCTCTTACTTGAACTGCTGCCAGAAGCTTAACCAAAAGTCTTCCCACTCTTGTCTTTTTCTTCTGTTCCCTTTCTAACAGCCCCTTCTAACTCAATCCTTTCTAATTCCAAGGCTTAGGATATCAGCTTTGAGAAGTTCTCATGTCGGAACCCAACCACTTGCATTTGTAAGCTAGGCCTCAATCCAGCTTTAAAGCGCATGCATTTGTCTTTGCTAGTGGTGAGTAAACTCCCAGCATAGTGACTCAGGCGAGAGAACTCCCTCTCATACTCTGCCGCAGTCCTATCAGCCTGCTTCAGACTCAGAAACTCTTGTAGTTTCATATCCACATAGGTATCAGGGACATACTTTTGTCTAAACTCCCTCATAAAATCTTCCCAAGTCAGAACTGGAGGCTCTACCAGGCTGTGGGGAATAGTCTTCCACCATTCGTATACATCTCCATGCAGTAGAGAGACAGAGTATTCGAACTTCAAATCATCAGTGCAGTGTAGTTTCTTGAATATCCTCTCCATTCTCTCAAGCCATTGTTCTGCTTCCAAAGGGTCCACTGTACCCTTGAACTCTATTGCCCCATACTTCATTAACTTTTCATACTATCTGGCTGGAGGTGGTGGTTGCACTGGAGGTGCTTGTACTAGAGCTTGGACTGCTATATTGCAAGCCATTTGTTGAAATAGTGCAGCCATCTGTTGAGCGAATTGAGCAGGAAACTGCATGGGCGGGATGGGTACAGCTGATCCACTGGTATTCTGAGGAGTTGGGGCCTCCCCCTATAACTCAGCTGCTACTGATTGCTCTACTGCGTGATCCCCCTCTTCTATACTGAATCACAAAGAATTCTACTCCCTAGACAACCAACACAAGGGGATTTCCCTCCATTAGTCCATATTTATGATGTAATGCACTATATGTATCAATTAGTGACAATTGAGCATTTGTACTTATCAAAAATTTTCAAACATCCAATTTCAAAACTTGTATAAAAACCATAGCTCTGATACCACTAAAACATGTCACACCTATTCCCTTGTGAGGCATGACATGTTTTCATAGCATACCTAATGAATTACCGAACTACACCTACTGATAACCCATTTATTATGCTACAAGGGATTTTAAACAAATCAAAACTTTTTATCTTATCAATTCTTTTGCAGAAAACTGCATGGAATAGTTAAAATTCGATGTAAACATTTATTGGAAATAATGATAGACTAAATATTACAAAAGTTACATTTCCATAAGTCTCAAAATTAAATACAAATAGTTACAAACTCAAAATGTGATAGCAATGTAATGCTTTTAAATACAAACTTGTCAAAGCATAATAAATCACATGTTTCTTAAGTATGAAAACTTCACAATAGTTCTAAGTCCATAAGAGCCATTTATTGAAATAACATTTCAAATGAGAAATCACACTTTGTAAATCACAATTCACAAAGCATTAGTGTTGCCAACATCAACACACAGTTTAGGCTATGACACAAAATTTCATAATCAGTGCCGTGTTGTACACCATGACAAAGCAATCTCAAGCTCACTAATCGTTATTAATGAGAGAAGGGCTATCTAGCTAATGAGTACTCATGTAGTCTTACCCCACTAACTGTTATTAATGGGAGACATAATCAATCTCCATTATCAACCCCAAGTAGCCATTACTACTGGGGGGTTCTGAAAGGGACTGTCATGCTAACTGTGGTTTCAAAATAGTTTTCAAAAGTTTTCCACTGAACAATCACATTTATAAACCAATAAACACATTTAAATTATCATAATATCCATATAGAGGTGGCAACGCCCAAATTTATCAAATGCAAGAGAAAAACTATATTTCAGTCAAAGTAAACTTGTGCAAAGAAAATTCATTCAAATAAACACATTCCAAACAATTTACAAGTTTAAAAATAAAGAAAAGGTTTGTTGTGCACAAGCCTTTGATATTTCTTCTTTCTCATTACTTATTTCTTCTTGCCCGTTCCAACTTCTTTTTCTACTGAAAACACACAAATAGAATGCCTCAATACTCATCTCGATTGCTGCCAAGTACTCGTTACATGAGTGTCTAATGCATCCCAAGTTAGCTTTGTAAATTTTAAAGAGTTTTGATTTTGGATAGCTTGGTGCCCCAATCTTTGAACCCAATTTTTATGTAGTTTCAATCATAATTTGATGAGGTGTTCTTCATGAAAATTGTCCCTCTAGGTCTCATATTTATTTCTCTTTTTGAATCACCTCATTTGGAGTTGTGTAGCCAATGTTATAGTCAAATGAATTTTACTGTTCACATGAGGCTACTTGTGGCAGCTTTGGTGGCTTAATTTTGGCCAACAATTTGATCGGGTTACGTTCATAATTTGGCCCTGAGTTCTTCATATGAAATGTTCTACTATGTCTTTAGTTTCCATCAGTTCAAGAATCACCTAAATCGGAGCTCTCTAAGGAGAGTTATGGCTGCTGAAATTTTACTGTTTACATTACTATTCATTGCTCTGGCAGATTTATCAACTCAACTTTGCTCAGCAATTTGGTTAAGTTAAGCTCATAATTAGGCTTCAAGTTCTTCATACGAAATGTTCTACTATGTTTTAAGTTTCTATGGGTTCAAGAATCACCTAAATCGGAGTTTTCTAGAGAGAGTTATAGCCTTACAAAATTTACTGTTCATATGGTCAATTTGCAGATTTCCAGGTTTTTGGCAGATTTGGTGACTCAACTTCGCTTAGTAATTTGATTGGGTTAAGTCCATAATTTGGCCTTAAGTTCTTCATATGAAATGTTCTAATGTGTTTTAGGTTCCCATTGGTTAAAAAAGTGCTTAAATAAGAGTTTTCTAGAGAGAGTTATGGCCATGCAAAGTTTACTATTGATGTGCCCAATTCTGCAGGTTCCAGAATTTCCTCTCCAGGTTCAAGCCAAGTTTTAAGCAATTTCTAGGCAGTTTCTAGGTTAGTCTTTCATGAAAATTCTAGCCCTATGTCTTAAGTTTTATTTTCAGTTGGTTTCACACCAATTGGAGTTGTGTAGCTCAATTTATGGGCTGTCAAACACACTGAACTCAGTGTGCAAAATTCTGCCCTAGGTTCAAATTTTCATTTCTTCAATTACTCCCACTAACCAATCTCAATTCACATTTAATTCATCCCAAATGACTATAATTTAGTATTGACATTTTCGTCTAAAAATCAATTCTTGAAGTGAATTGACTAAAATACCCCTCATCGGGTTATGATCAATCTTTTTATAATACCCGATGAGTCCTTAGATTTTTGGTTCACTTAAATTTTTATTGTGTCTATCTCAATTAATTTTCTATTTATTTTTTTGTCCTTAAGGTGTCTTTGAAAAGTACTAGTCACAGACAAAAAATGGTACTATTCATAACTCGGAGGTTTGGGGTGTTACAGCTCAAAAGCTACCTCCATTATACTTGATTCATCTAGAATTTTCCTTCCTTCGGCATTGCAAATAGAGAGAGTTTGATTCCTTTATCATCTATGGGATGTGGGGGGGGGATGGAAAAACTTCATATTTTTGTCTTCAAAAGATAACTAGTTCACACAGGATTTTTGAAACCAAAAAATTTCTTCAAGCCTCCATTGAGATTTTAATTGACATTTTACCCCATCAATTTGATCCTGATTATCTTAAGTAAAAGAGGCTGACATGCAGGAATCAAACTCTTTGGATAATTCCTAAATGTACCTTATTGAGTTACTAAAATTTCTATGACCCCATTCTGATAGAGAAGTATGATAATTATCTAGCATGTCCATTAGATTATAATTTAGATGGTCCGAAGACCAAACCTCTTTAATAGCATGCCCACACTCCTCGGATGTCGTCCATCTAGAGTTAAAATAGAAATTCTTCTTTGGTTTGCTCATCAATGTATACAAGGAAAGAATCAGTGGCCTATGATTAGAGGCCCCAAATTAACCATGAACTAATTGACAATATGGAAAGCTGGTTCTCTAGTCCTGATTAATAATAGCTTTATCAATCCTCTCAAGGATTCTAAGTCTTCCCTACTGGTTGTTAGTCCATGTATATTACTGCCTTTATAAGGAAGTTTAGCCATCTTTTCATCAAATAAGAAATCATGATAACCATTAGCTATAGAAAAGTTTATTCTTCTAGTACCCATTTTATCCATAATAGAACCATATATATTCAGATCACCTAAAGTAAGCCAAGGAATGCCATTTTTGAGATTAAGTCTACACAAATCATTCATAAAAGAAATTTTGCCACTAATAATAGGATCATCATACATAAAATTGACATGCATTTTATTAGGAATATTAAGCAAAACATCAATACATTGAAGGCTTGTGAAGCATGATTTAGGGCCTTTAGAAGATTGGAATTCAAAATTTCAATTAGGGTTTCATGCAGCATACCAAATGAATTATGCACCTAGCCAACTTCTAATGCCTATAGGCATGCCAAAACACACTTTTAGCATGCATTAGAGGTTCATTTACCATTAAAGATTGAGGTTTAGCATTTAATCACATTAAACCCTAATTAAAAGAGGGATTGTGGAAGACTAACCACCAAGGCACAAAATCAAACTTCCTAATTCCTTTAGTAGTCTTTAAGAGCTCCAAATGTAGCTCCTCTAGCTTATCCAACACAAGCTCACCAAGATCACCTTAGGCAGCCCCCAAATGTTCCTTTGATAGCATGCCAACCACTTAAACTTTAGGAGTTTTTGCTTAGGAGAGGTTAGAATGGATATATAGGACTAGAAACCCTTTCTAGCAATTTTAATTCAAGAAGAAATCAAGGTTTCCTTCTAGAATTAATGGAGAAATAAAGAAGAGAGAGAGGGGACCAAGTATGCTGGCCAAGAGAGAGGAGAAAGAGGATGAATTAAACTTATTTTAATTCCTTTTTATCTCTTATATATGTAAGACAAAATAAATTAAATGTCTTGCCACATGTCAAACTATAATTTAATCTTGCTTTATATTTGTCTTAATCTCATTAAAACAAGTATCAAAGCTTGATTTAATCTTCAATAATTCATCTTCCATCATGAGAAGACAAGTGGCACACTTACATGGGTGCCATGTGTCACTATGTAAAATTACCATTTTGCCCTTATATACAATTTTGAGTTTTCAACCCAAAATTATAATTTCTCTCTCAAATTAATTATATCAAATATAAATTAATTAATTAATTAATCTCTATTAATTAATTTCACCATTTCATTTATATCATACATTCAATATTCTAGATTTGATTTCAAGTCAAGCTAGGGACTTTGCAATCTTATTGCAAACCAAACTTATTTAATTAATTAATTAAACTCTTTAATTAATCAATTAAATCATAATTTACTTGGTGATTAACTTTTGTAGGTGTGTGATTACTAGGCTAATTACTAATTGGTAATGAGAAATGATATTAACTCTTAATATCATTAGAACTCTTCCTTACTATAAATGATTTCTCTAAATCATTTTAGGCATTTCATAGACTATGGTTGACACCTAGCATCGCATGCCATAGCCACCCAATTAGTAATAAGGAATACCTTAAACATGAACCTTTAATCATATGTTATCATGCACTAAAATCTCTCCGTTACAAAATCCCAATTGTAGCTGGAGTCATGGTTAATGTCAAACTCCATTTGCTATGAATATTATGTTCTCTTTTAATTTCAATTCTTCATTAATCAGACTTTCTTGTCATAAACTCTTTTTTGGCTAAGTCTATCTATCCTGGACAGGAACTTGAATCATCAAGAATAATTAAATGAACATAGGATTTTATCCCTATTTACTTAAGGTAACAGATCCCATCTTGATCAACACCTATCTCCATATATAACCAGTAGGAGCCAACACATACTCGTATACCCATACACAGTATGAGTATGAAAGCAGCATTAAACTCAACCTACCTATATACAAGATAACTGTGTTATCTTAGGTATAGGGATTATATGCACTAATATGACATTTATGACAATGCATTGACAAGAGTAAACTCTACGTGCTTGTCATAAGCATTGTTTGCTGGTTTTACAACCACCGCAAGTGCACGGATCTCTAACAAGTAATAAAGTGATGAGTAGAGTATTGTTCCCATGAGGAATTTAATTAGCAAGTACCAAGCTACATGGCAATTTTGACTATTTAGGCTACCGAATATAGATGGAGAATGAGTTAAACCTATTTTAGATGCTGAAAGTAATTTTTTTTTGAATTAGACTATTTACAAAAGCAATTTTAGAATTAAGATTTCACACTATAACCTTACTATGGATTTTAATCTTGTCCATTCATCAGATTAAGAATAGTCGATTTGATGGAAAATAATCCTAGGATATCCTAATTCCTCTCTCAAGGGACTTAAGGTGTATTTTAATTAACCTAAACCCTACTTTCGTGGTGATTAAATTAATTAAAACCCTTTAAGATCTATGATTAATTTTGGGACTCTATAAAGGTCATCAGCCTATCTCTAGGTCAGATTTCTTAAGTTCAAGATCTCGATTTTCTAATATTAATCTTCACCTTTCAATTCTTCAATTAATATCTATAATCAATACTAAGTATGTACTAACATATAGCATGCATTAAGATCTCAAGAAATTGAATCAAAGAACTAAACTCAAATCTAATAAATAAAACTCAATATTTATCCATAATAATAATTGCAAATGTTACTCTCCTAATTCTAGAATAAAGGAATTACCCACTCATGGTGAGTTCAACAAACATAGAGAAAATAAAATAAAAGAACATAAAGATTCCGTTTAGAGAAATAGAATAAAAGAACCCAAGAGGAATAACTGCAGTCTTGATTGTCACACCCTACTCCTCTGTAAGATGTAACATGATCCCGTAGTACACCTAATGAATTACCGTACTTTGCTTACTGGTAACCCATTAAATATACTACAAGGGATTTTAAAACAATTTTCGTGAAATTAAATAGTGGTGGGAACGTTAAATATTTCTTAAAAACCCTTTAAGTGAAATTTTGGTCATGGATAAAATCATCGATTAAAATCTGAAGTTACAAAAATTTTTCAAAATTTCGGTAGAGTGCCGGCTGTATTTTGAGAAAACAGTTCTTCAAACCTAAAAAGAAAAACACTCCCAATATGTTTTCTCAAATACAACTCCAATAAACTTCATTTCATCTCACAATTCAATCTCAATAATCAAATCAATTCATTTTCAAACCAACCTCATCATAAAATAAACATTTCATTGATTACAAGACTCAAAAATTAATATTACAAAACTATACATGTAAATGGAATCTCAAATTTATATTACAATAATTTATATTTAATTATATACCAAAATATTTTATAAGAGTTTTTATACAACTGCTCAAATAATTTACATACATATTATTATATGCATACATCAAACCTATGTATATGGGTATACCTATGATATACCTGGAGCTTATCTGAATGTGTCTTCAAGGCGCAACTATAGGAATTCTCACTCAGTTGCTCTATCCTTACTTTCACCTGTGACAGCATACAAAGCTATCGCTAAGTGGAGAACTTAGTGGTGCACAACTATAACTTAATTATACCTTAGCAAAATTACAGTAAATAATTTGGAAATCTGGATACTCATCAAATTCCAAAAATCAAAATATTCATTGCCAATAATATAAATCATTTGTATAAAATGACTTTGATCACAAAATTCAGTTTATCAAATCACAACTAAACATTTAAGGTAATTCCAGCAATTTATGGAAATAAAGATTGATTCCAATAAAATCAATTATGCATAAATCCCATTTAAAATTGAAATTCTTTACTATTAAAAAATCATTCCTTATCTCACTAACTATGCAAGACTAATCCGAAAGGGCCATCTCTGAGGTGATTCTAACTTCCTATGGTCGGGGAGGTCGAATCAGGATTCTAACTCACTATGGTCGGGGAGGTCGAATCATCGTGCACAGTACACATCACAATAATGAAACTTCCAAAAGGGCCATAAAAAAAACTTAGATCTAACCTCTAATAAGAGGAGAATCTAAGCCTGTGCACGTACCATGGTAATCAAAACAAAGCTAACTCCATTGTCTCCTTAACAAATGAGAGAGACGGGTAATAACCTAGTCAAGCATCTATAGTGAGATATAAAATAATATTATGAATCTCTTTGTTCTTTTTGTGAGCATAAATCACAACACAATTCAATTCAATGTCAATTTCAATATCCAATAATTTTTATGCTCATCACAATTCAAAACATATTTTATCACAATTTTTCCAAAACAACAATGCTTAATAATTGTTGAAATACCATTTCACAAAGCTAAATTCATACATACTATAACAATTTCAATAATCATTAAATTAAATTCAATACTTGATAACATAATACATAAGAAAAATAATGTCATTTAATCATATGAAATATTCATAATAAAATCAATTAAAAACTAGTTGTGCACAAACCTCTGATGAGTCACCTCTTGGCCTTGACTCAGTGGGTCCTTTCCCTTTTCAGTGTCTTTTCTAACTGAAACACACAATTTAAGGTGTTTCAGTACTCCGTTAAATTGTTTCTAATAATAAAATCCAATAATTAAATTTTATTGGTACTATTCACTTCAATTCATTTCATTAGTCAACCTATAATGTTGACCTTTAATACACACTAGGTGAATTAATTTTAATGTTACCAATATGTCACATTTTATAGTCCTCAAGTGTTGGTATATGTTACCAATTTCATTTTAAAGCTTATTGCATTTTATTGCAATTTTTCAGATTTGGTGCACTACTTTGACCAAGCTAATTGACTTATTTTCCTTTGTTTCTGGGTCCTAGTCAAAAGAGCAATATTGTAGATTTATGTCTTAGTGATTTTTTGGCATTGATTTCATGTTATTTGGGATTTTTTGGACTAAATTATGATCATTTTACTAATGTTGGTCAAGTTGCACTTATTTGACAAATTCTGGGTCACTTTTAGGTAAATTTCAAGTTTGGCAGTTTTTGTAACCCAATTTGGGCAATCAATTTGACTTAGTAAATGGCATTTCTGGGTTCTATGATCTTCACAAAAGATGTAGCTCTATATCTAAGTGTTCCATTGATATAAATTTCAGGTCATTTGGACCTATTTTGAGTGAGTTATGGCCAAAATACTGACTACTGTTCATATGGTCAAAATTCTGGGTTTTCATGTCATGCAATTCCAGATTAGGTCAAGTTTGAGGTCCTTTTCTGGACAGAATTTTTACAAGCTTTCTACATGAAAGTTGGTCCATATTGATTCTAGTTTTACCTCCAATTGGTCTCATACCAATTGCACACAAATCAGATTATAAGCTCAATTGTATACTGCCCTTATATACTTCATCAAATACACAACCATTACACCTCCTACTTGCTTAACCTTAACTTTCCTTACCAAATTTCTAGATTTATAAGGTACTAACATCATTCATCACATCTCAACATGGTCATTTTGGACAGAATACATAAGTGGTCAATGCACACATTACACCCTTAATTCTCAAAGTTTAATTCAACACAATATCAATGCACATAATCACTTGATTTATACATACACTTCCACTTTCATTCATACACACTGCCCTCAAACCATTACTATCAGAATTCATCACTAAATTTCATAAAATCACACATTAATTCATGAACTCCAAGGCTACCAAAAGTGGCAGTTTGCTAAGGTATCAAATTTTCCTTCCAAACCCCTAAATTCAAATACTTAATGTACATATACATGGAAATTAATTTGCTACAACTTAAAATTGACTTAATCAATATTAATTTCCATCCATTAGAGGTAAGAAAAGCTCAAGCAATTCATGTTTTCATGGTTGTCGAAAATGGCTCAATTCAAATACTCAACAATTCCTCAAATTTCCTTCACCAAACAATTTCCCTTAACTTAAGCATCACTTTTACTAAAGAAAGGAAGATAAATTGGACACTTACCTCTTGAGAGCTTTTCCCAAACCTCACAAAATCCTTCCTTTCTTGCTCCCAAAAGCTTTCTCAAGTTGAGTGTGCAAGTTTTAATGAAGAGAACTAGTGGAAACAATGGCTAAATGAGGAGTGCATGGAGCTTTTTCAATTTCGGCCATGGTGCATCAATGGAGGTTCCATTCGGCTGGTACTTTTGAGAGATTTAAGATGAGTGTAAATTCTGTCCAAGGGCCTTATATATGTCCCATAATGTGAGTTAGTGGAGCACTAAAGATTAGTTAATGATTAATTAATCCAAAGTTTCCTAAATTGTAATTTTATCACCAATCTTTCACTTTTTACATTATGTACCTCATTTCTTATTTTTCATGACATTTTCAAAGTGTAATATCATTTATTTTTAATGGACATTGAGGTCAAAAGTTAACTCTAGGTGTCAATTGATCAAAATGCCTCTCTTCAATTTGTATTCCCGATTTTTCGGTAACACCGATTTTTATAGGTTTCTTTTTTTTTTTTTCGTTTTTCTTTGCACTAATTCATTAATTTTTTCTTTGATATTTCTAATGTCAATTACATCTCTATAGGCCTTTAATTATGTCTCAAAAATTATTTCTGAGGGTTTTCCACACTCCTGGGGTCGGCAATTGCCTTCGCCGTAACTTTTTGGTGCAGTCACCCATTGCTATGGTTGTAACACCCCTATTTGTATAGCCTGGTATATTTCACTATTCCGATGACCAGTGTCGGTCCGGACAATTAGGGGGATTAGAACCACACTTAAGACAACTAGATAAGCCCTGAACACAAATAATTAGTAATTGTCAATTAGTTAAGTATAAATAAGAAAAATAGAACATAAAAAGTTAAATGAGCCGAGAGTCACAGCGATGGGTGACTTTCTCAAGAAGTACTGCGAGGTTGATTTAAACTCAAATTTCGAACTGTAAAATGTGACGCTGCGGTCCTTAGGACTATTGCGAACACAGTGGAAAAGAGAAAATCATGAAAAAGAATTGTTAAGCAGGTCAAATAATTAGGTCAAAGATCCAGAAGAAATATTGAATTATTTACAAACCAGATTGAACTGGCGAGGGGCAATTTGGTCAATTGACTCCTGGAGCTGACTCCTGACCTAACTGTCAAATAAAATCAGAGAAAAGAAAATTTTAAAATTAGAAATTAAATTAAAGAACTAATGAAAAAATAAATAGAAAAAAAAAAAGAAAAAGGAAAAGTGAAGGTGATGACATCATGCATGACTTCATGCATGATGCAATAAACATTATAATTAAAAAATTAAATTTTGGATAATTATTGGTCTTCCATAAGACAAAGAAAAAAAAAAGTCATCTTCTTCCCCATTTGCCGTGTTCCCTCTCTCTCCTCCCTCCCTCACCCATAATCCTCTATTGAAGCTCCTTTTGTGAGCTTGAAAATAACAAATCCCACCACAGAAAAATTACTCACCATGATTAGAGTTTGTTTTGGCAACTAGAAGAGGAGATTGAAGAAAAAAGAAAGAAGAAAGGAAGAGGTTTGAAGGGAAAGAAAATTCTGCATTCAAGGTTAGTAATTCAAACTTCAAACTTTTAGTTTAATTATTGTATTTATAGCTTAATGAACTTAGAATATGCTTAAAATGAAATGAAAATAAGTGTTGGAGGACTAGGTATGGATTTTGGCCAGCTAGGGTTTGGTTGGGGAATGTATGAATTTGGTTGAATTAAATATGTTGGTAAGCTTGTATGAGTGGTGAAGAGATGTTGGTATGCTTGGAATCAATTAAATGTAACAAATTGGTGAATTAGGGTTTGGACCTAGAGTTTTGGAGGAAAAAAATTAGAGAATTGGTCAAGTGGTGTGTTTGACCCTGTTTGAGTAGAAAAATGGTCATATGTGACCAATTGTGGTATGTTGGAAGTGTTAGAATTAGGTTTAAATTCAGATTGCTTAGGGACATGCTGCAGGCAGTAGGACCAAGGTCCCTTTCAGGGACCAAAACTGAAAATTTACTAACCCAATTGGTGTGAGGCCAATTGGGAATGAAACTAGACACAAAATGACACATTTTTTATTTAGGAATCATGCCTAAAAAGTGACCATAGCATAGTGAACCAATTGGCCAAATCCGAAATTGAGTGTTCTGCCCTGTACAAAAATGACCAAATGAATAGTGTTGGTTCATTGGCCATAACTTGGGCTAGGCAGGTCTAAATGACCTGAACTTTTACCAGTAGAAAGCTGAGATATAGACCTAAAACTTTTATGAAGAACATAAACCCAAATTATGCCCTTAACCAAGTCATTTAGCCACTCAAAGTTGGTGACCTAAAGCGCGAACAGTTTGGTGCGAAAAATCTGGGTTAGGCCAATCCGGCAGCCATGTTCAAATGGCTATAACTTGAGCTACAAAACTCCAAATGGAGTGATTCAAAAAGGAGAATAAATTTAAGACATTAAAGAACAATTTCTATGAAGAAACCTTAGCCAAATTCTAACAGCAACATGACCAATGGAACAGTGCAAAACAGGACACCAAAACTGAAAATTTGCAATTTTGCCTAAAAGACTTAAAATTTGAGAAAATAACCAAAACCAATAAGTTAGGTAACCAAAATGTGGTATGTGGGTGAAATTGGAATTCCCATGCCTATTAAGCCTTAGAAAGTCAACAAATTAACTTGAATAGTATCGTAAATAGTAACCCCGAAATACAAATTTTAAAGAATGTCAAGTTTAGCATATTAAAGCTAGGTAAAAGTAAATTTGAATTTATTTTTGGATTTATGATAAGTTATAATACTGAAACACTGTGAAACTATGTGTTTCAGTGGAAAAGAATACCGGGAAAGAACCCGAGGGATCGAGTCAAGGCCAAGAGGTGACTCGTATAAGGTTTGTGCACAATATAGAATTTCTGTAAATTTTCTTCAACACATTGTTTTGAATGAATTGAAATATTGAATTGTGACATCATTGTATTGAAGTATTTATTATGCTTTTGTTTCAAATTATTGAAAGTTTATTTGTATATATTTTAAATGGCATTAAATGTTTAGTAAATTATTAAGATAGTTTTGAAACCACAGTGTCATGACCACGTATTTGAATACCTCACTAGCATGACTAGTAGGGGAAATCAGTTTCGAATTTTGATTCCTTCTCTGGCTGAAGTGTTGAGGTGTATGCCAGTAGAAGAAGAAAAAGAATGGGTTCCCATATATTTGAGCTAGCTAGCCTTGTGATGTGACTTCTCATAAGCCTCTGGCTATTGAGATTAATATGTTTCGAATGGCATGATATAACTGTGTATTTTTATGACATTTGTTTTGAGGCTTTCGAAATGAAATTGTTTGGATTAAAATCTTATAAATCATGTTTTGAATTTATATCTCATGTTCAGTTAAATTTTGAATAAATATGTTTTAAATTCCACATAAAGATTATTTTAGTATGTTGTGCACCACTTACTCCTAGTACTCAGCGATGGTTGTTATTACTGTCGCAGATATAGAAACTAGAAGAGCAGTAGAGTGAGCTGCTGAGGATTGAGGAGCTACCTACCCTGAAGTTTATCGGGTATATTTTATACCTTGATTGTAAAAATTTATTTTGATGTATGTAATGTGTGTAAATGTAGAACATGGTCAAGAGCAGTTGTATAAAGCTTGTAATAAATTTTGGTTTGGATTTTTCTTAATGTAAATCTTTGTAATGATGTATATAAATTGTTTTATCTTTAATGAAATATGAATGGTAGTATTTTGTTTTACTTTGAATGAAATTGATTAATAGTATTTTGATGATTGTTGAATTTTAGAAATTGAGAAATGATATTGAAATTGGTTGGGATGGCTGTGGAATTGATGAAGTTGTTGAGATAAATCATTGGAAGTGCTTTTTACAGGTATTTGAAGAACTGTTTTCTCAAAATATAGACGGCACTCTGCCAAAATTTCTATAAAATTTGCAGAAAAATAAAATGGAACAAAAATTTTTACTAGTTTTAAAACTTCGAATAAATGATTTTAATATCTATTAGAAAATGTTCACCACTTATAAAAGTAAGAAAATTATTTTAAAATCCCTTTTAGGATACTTAATGAGTTATCGGTAGGTGAAGTTCAGTAGTTCATTAGGTATTCTACGGGATCATGTTATGCCTTACAGAGGGGTAAGGTGTGACAACGGTGCCGGCTCGTTTAACCTAGTTTCATTTTCTCTCTTTTATTTTTCCTTAATTTTTCTTGTATTTTCTTATTATTTATTTCATCATTTTATACCTTCTCACTATCACTGAAGTGTAGTCCTAGACATCCTGACTTGTCCAAACAAACATTAGGTCACTGGAGCAGCAGAAGGTACGGACTACGTAAAGTGAGGGCGTTATAATTCTTTCCCCCTAAATAAAAATTTCGTCCTTGAAATTTACCTGATGTATCTGTTACTTCCTTACTTCTTCATTTCTTTGTGTTGTTTCATCAATATCTAGGTTCGACTCCTCTCTAGCCTTCATGGCATACACAGTGGTGTCACCTAACCAGAGCCTTTAGTAGTCTCGAAATAGCCTTACGTGAAATCTCGGTCATCATTTGCTCTGTTGCACCTCACTTTGAATCTGTGTCCCACCATTGATATGCATCATCTTAGAGTAGAGACACAACACCCTCTAGGTTCTGTTCTGACCAATTCTCATACTTACTTTCTTATTTACTTCTCTTTTCATTCCACAACTTAACTTTAATTATTTCATTTCACAGTCTTATCTTCCTCCTTGACTCAATTCCTTGACTCGACCGTCGAGTCAAAATTTAGCACCACTTATCACCCTTAATAAATCCACTATACTTTGGTATTACTCTGACTTGGTCCTCTAACCATTCTAGTCAACACTTTTACTAATATTCGTAACATTTCTTTATTGCATTTGAACCAACTATTCAAATTTTCACTTTCACAACTCTTTTATCTATCAATATTCTATAATCTTTCAATATTCTAACTTTTGAGTTTTAAATCCCTAAGTGGGATTTCGAAACTCATTTCCAATAATAAAATTCTGTCCTAGCATAACTATACCAAAACAGATGTCGTTGGCAACTATTCTCATCTTGGTATACTATCGAGTCGTACGTATCTCTACACAATAATCTCAAGTCAGTACTGTAATCTGCAGCTTACAGTACAAACATCAAGAACATTGCATAGTTATTACGATACATCCCAATAGATCAAATTTTCCTATATTTTATCCTCTTCGAATTTACTGATATTCGAATCTTATTCTGATTACAATATCCATTAACAATTACTAACAGTAACATCTTTGCCCTCATCTA
The DNA here is from genome assembly GCF_030052815.1 of Hevea brasiliensis. Lineage (NCBI taxonomy): Eukaryota > Viridiplantae > Streptophyta > Magnoliopsida > Malpighiales > Euphorbiaceae > Hevea > Hevea brasiliensis. The sequence continues at coordinate 11,277 of NW_026614593.1, read as the reverse complement.
GAGCAATTCTATGTGTCACTTACTTTTAGGTCCTCTTACCTTACATTAAGTAGGCTCGCCAATTAGCTTTATAATTTATGGTGTGTTGTTAGAAAATACTTTTCGCTGATAAACTCTTCCAAAACTAATTTCACTTATTATCACAATCCTTATCTTAAAGGACTAATCACTAATGCATCAAAATTTATTCCCATGTAAAGGAATAGCAACAGAACATATGTTCTAACACTAACATACAACTAAATAGTGCTAAGATCAAATAATAACTAATTGTTTTTATTTTCAAAAATTAAGAACTTACCAGCAGCTACATCTGAAGCTTCTGCTCTTTCTCCTTGGTGCATAGTGGACACTCTGACTAGTGCGCTACTATATTCGGGTTAATTCACTGTGTTATGATTGTGAGGAGTACCAACTCTATTTCTATCTCGACTCTAACCGACTGTCTGTGAACTCCGGAGAGCAGAGCGATGTGCTCTGGTATAATCTCTAGCAAAATGTCCAAGCTTTCCACAATTGTAGCAGGCTCCAATGGCCTTATAACAATTACCTCCATGTAGCCTGCCACAAACATGGCAGATACGGGCAGAATAGGCACTTCTGGTTGTTCGATGACTAGGTCTTGGTGGTCTCTACCCTGAAGATCCACCTCTGTCATATTCATGAGTTCAGGGTTCCTTAAATCCTTTTTTCTTTCCCAAATGACTATTTGAGCTCTGACTCATAGGTCTCTCCCTCTTCTCTATTTCATGCTGCACTTGTGGGGGTTGGGTTGGTACTTGGGCTTGGCCTGACAGATTATCAGCCATTTGTTGAAAGAAAGTGACCATTTGCTGGGCCATTTATGAAGTAATTTGTACAGGTGGGGCTAGTAAAGTTGGGCTTCCGACTCTCTAAGGGGCTGGAGCCTCACCTCGTACTTCCACCATCACAGACTGTTCTATTGTCTCATTCTTCTCTTACATATCTTTTCACAGGATTTTCTATTTTCTGTACAACCAACACAAGGAGATTTCTCTCTATTAGTTCATATTTATAATATAAATATACTATATGTATCAAACATTTGAGCAATTGTATTTACCGATAAAAAGATTTCAAATTCACAGTTCAAAATTTACTTTAAAACCATTGCTCTGATACCACTAAACATGTCACACCCTACTCCTCCGTAAGATGTAACATGATCCCGTAGTACACCTAATGAATTACTGTACTTCGCCTACCGGTAACTCATTAAATATACTACAAGGGATTTTAAAATAATTTTCGTGAAATTAAATAGTGGTGGGAACGTTGAATATTTCTTAAAAAGCCTTTAAGTGAAATTTTGGTCATGGATAAAATCATCGAATAAAATCTGGTGTTACAAAAATTTTTCAAATTTTCGGTAAAGTGTCGGCTGTATTTTGAGAAAACAGTTCTTCAAACCTAAACAGGAAAACACTCCCAATATGTTTTCTCAAATACAACTCTAATAAACTTCATTTCACCTCACAATTCAATCTCAATAATCAAATCAATTCATTTTCAAACCAACCTATCATAAAAGAAACATTTCATTGATTACAAGACTCAAAAATTAATATTACAAAACTATACAGGTAAATGAAATCTCAAATTTACATTACAATAATTTGCATTTAATTACATACTAAAATATTTTACAAGAGTTTTTATACAACTGCTCAAATAATTTACATACATATTATTACATGCATACATCAAACCTATGTATATGGGAATACCTATGATATACCTGGAGTTGATCTGAATATGTCTTCAAGGCGCAGCTACAGGAATTCTCACTCAGTTGCACTATCCTTACTTTCACCTGCGACAGCATACAAAACTATCGCTGAGTGGTGAACTCAGTGGTGTACAACTATAACTTAAAACATAGTACAATATACCTTAGCAAAATTACAGCAAATAATTTGGAAATCTGGATACTCATCAAATTCCAAAAATCAAAATATTCATTGCCAATAATATAAATCATTTGTATAAAATGACTTTGATCACGAAATTCAATTTATCAAATCACAACTAAACATTTAAGGTAATTCCAATAATTTATGGAAATAAAGATTAATTCTAATAAAATCAATTATGCATAAATCCCATTTGAAATCGAAATTCTTTACCATTAAAAAATCATTCCTTATCTCACTAACTATGCAAGACTAATCCGAAAGGGCCATCTCCGAGGTGATTCTAACTCCCTATGGTCGGGGAGGTCGAATCAGGATTCTATCTCCCTATGGCCGGGGAGATCGAATCATCGTGCACAGTACACATCACAATAATGAAACTTCCGAAAGGGCCATAAAAAAAACTTAGATCTAACCTCTAATAAGAGGAAAATTCAAGCTTGTGGACGTACCATGGTAATCAAAACAAAGCTAACTCCATTGTCTCCTCAACAAATGAGAGAGACGGGTAAAAACCTAGTCAAGCATCTATAGTGAGATATAAAACAATATTTTGAATCTCTTTGTCCTTTTTGTGAGCATAAATCACAACACAATTCAATTCAATGTCAATTCCAATATCCAATAATTTTTATGCTCATCACAATTCAAAACATATTTTATCACAATTTTTCCAAAACAACAATGCTCAATAATTGTTGAAATACATTTCGCAAAGCTAAATTCATACATACTATAACAATTTCAATAATCATTAAATTAAATCCAATACTTGATAACATAATACATAAGGAAAATAATGTCATTTAATCATATGAAATATTCAAAACAAAATCAATTAAAAACTAGTTGTGTACAAACCTCTGATGAGTCACCTCTTGGCCTTGACTCAGTGGGTCCTTTCCCTTTCCAGTGTCTTTTCTAACTGAAACACACAATTTAAGGTGTTTCAGTACTCCGTTAAATTGTTTCTAATAATAAAATTCAATAATTAAATTTTATTGGTACTATTCACTTCAATTCATTTCATTAGTCAACCTTTAATGTTGACCTTTAATACACACTAGGTGAATTAATTTTAATGTTACCAATATGTCACATTTTATAGTCTTCAAGTATTGGTATATGTTACCAATTTCATTTTAAAGCTTATTGCATTTTATTGCAATTTTTCAGATTTGGTGCACTACTTTGACCAAGCTAATTGACTTACTTCCCTTTACTTCTGGGTCCTAGTCAAAAGAGCAATATTGTAGGTTTATGTCTTAGTGACATTTTGGCACTGATTTCATGTCATTTGGGGTTTTCTGGACCAAGTTATGGTCATTTTACTAATGCTGGTCAAGTTGCACTTATTTGATAAATTATGGGTCACTTTTAGGTAAATTTCACGTCTAGTAGTTTTTGTAACCCAACTTGGGCAATCAATTTGACTTAGTAAATGACATTTTTGGGTTCTATGATCTTCAAAAACGATGTAGCCCTATATCTAATCTTTCCATTGATATAAATTTCAGTTCATTTGGACCTGTTTTGAGTGAGTTATGGCCAAAATACTGACTACTGTTCATATGGTCAAAATTCTGAGTTTTCATGTCATGCAATTCCGGATTAGGTCAAGTTTGAGGTCCTTTTCTGGACAGAATTTTGGCAAGCTTTCTACATGAAAGTTGGTCCATATTGAGTCTAGTTTTACCTCCAATTGGCCTCATACAAATTGGGGTCACACAAATCAGATTACAAGCTCAATTGTATATTGCCCTTATACACTTCATCAAATACATAACCATTACACATCCTACTTGCTTAACCTTAACTTTCCTTACCAAATTTCTGGATTTATAAAGCACTAACATCATTCATCACATCTCAACATGGTCATTTTTGACAGAATACATAAGTGCTCAATGCACACATTACACCCTTAATTCTCAAAGTTTAATTCAACACAATATCAATGCACATAATCACTTGATTTGTACATATACTTCCACGATCATTCATACACACTGCCCTCAAATTACTTCTAGAATTCATCAATAAATTTCATAAAATCACACATTAATTCATGAACTCCAAGGCTGCCAAAAGTGGCAGCTTGCTAAGGTATCAAATTTTCCTTCCAAACCCCTAAATTCAAATACTTAATGTACATATACATGGAAATTAATTTGCTATAACTTCAAATTGACTTAATCAACATTAATTTCCATCCATTAGAGGTAAGAAAAGCTCAACCAATTCATGTTTTCATGGCTGCCAAAAACGGCTCAATTCAAATACTCAACAATTCCTCAAATTTCCTTCACCAAACAACTTCCCTTAACTTAAGCATCACTTTTACTAAAGAAAGGAAGAGAAATTGGACACTTACCTCTTGAGAGCTTTTCCCAAACCTCACCAAATCCTTCCTTTCTTGCTCCCAAAAGCTTTCTCAAGTTGAGTGTGCAAGCTTTAATGAAGAGAACTAGTGGAAACAATGGCTAAATGAGGAGTGCATGGAGCTTTTTCAATTTCGGCCATGGTGCATCAATGGAGGTTCCATTCGGCTGGTACTTTTGAGAGGTTGAAGAAGAGTGTAAATTCTGTCCAAGGGCCTTATACATGTCCCATAATGTGAGTTAGTGGAGCACTAAAGATTAGTTAATGATTAATTAATCCAAAGTTTCCTAAATTGTAATTTTATCACCAATCTTTCACTTTTTACATTATGTACCTCATTTCTTATTTTTCATGACATTTCAAAGTGTAATATCACTTATTTTTAATGGACATTGAGGTCAAAAGTTAACTCTAGGTGTCAATTGATCAAAATACCCCTCTTCAGTTTGTATTCCCAATTTTTCGGTAACACCGATTTTTATCGGTTTCTTGATTTTTTTTTGTTTTTCTTTGTACTAATTCATTAATTTTTTCTTTGACATTTCTAATTCAATTACACCTCTATAGGCCTTTAATTATGTCTCGAAAATTATTTTTGAGGGTTTCCCGCGCTCCTGGGGTCGGCAATTGCCTTTGCCGTAACTTCCCGGTGTGGTCACCCATCGCTACGGTGCCGGTTTGTTTAACCTAGTTTCATTTCCTCTCTTTTATTTTTCCTTAATTTTTCTTGTATTTTCTTATTATTTATTTCATCATTTTATGCCTTCTCACTATCATTGAAGTGTAGTCCCAGACATTCTGACTTGTCCGAACAGACATTAGGTCGCCGGAGCAACAGAAGGTACGGCCTACGTAAAGTGAGGGCGTTATATTGATCCTTGTGGAACTTCGACTGAGGATTTCCCTTCTGTGCTAGTGTTCTACTCTTCAAGAAGGCTGCAGAGAATGCAAGTATGAAAAATGAAAACCCTTATGAAATACTCCAAAAAAGCTCTGCAAAAGGGTTGAACTGAAAAGAAGAGCCCCCTTTTGTTGTCATTTTCTGCTTTTATATATAAGAGCTGATCTAGGGTTAGGTGTTTAGAATCCCAAAAGCATTAGGAGCCTATTTGGAGTGTGTAAACAAGAGTTGGAATTCGAATTAGGAAACTAGCTACCGCATGGTACACAGCCCGTGTGTCACTACACGACCCAAGCCCTTGTAACTTATTGGAGCTAAATGGTTGCATCTTCCATTGTACGGAGTTTGCAGTGCATCTTTGGTACAGTGCAGTTACACGGCCCGTGTTCTTCTGTTCTCAGAGAATTCTTCAAGCTTATGCCTGGCAGAGACTTACACGAGTCTCCATAGCTTACACGGGTCTGATTACATGACCCGTGTACTTTTGCTTCTTCCTTGGCTCTCTGGCTTTCTTCTGGCAGTAGGTTACATGGGTCTGTGGCTTTGCTTACATGACCCGTGTAATGTGTATCAGCAGCTTTTCTCAATCCTTTGGCCTTTCCAAGTTTCCTTCTGCACTCTTATGCCCTGGGACTTCACCCAAACACCTCAAATGATGAAAAAAATATGGAATTTAGAGCTTGGTAATGGAATTTATAGAAGTTAATGAAATTAATGGTTATACATGAGATCACCATTTTAAATGCTATGAAATATTATACAAATGTACTTAAAAACATCTATATAATACAAGTGTATCAAATACCCCAAAACTCAAACTTTTGCTTGTCCTCAAGCAAATCAAAACTCTTTTTAGAACACTTTTTAGCTGGAAAACTCAGAAACATAACCATAAACTCAATATGCATGTAATTGAACTCCTTCAACCTTCATACCAATTCCCTTCTGTCAAGACATAAGGGCTTCAATAGCTACCTGTTTAAACCTTCACACTTTTCATGGAGTTTCAACTAATTATTCCTCTATGCAAGGCTATTAATAAGTCACAAATAACCTGTTTTATTAAGATAGACTTGAGAAACACTTACTCCCCCAAAATTGCCTCTATTATGGATAATTGTGATGGGGTATTCAAATTCTAACTTCATATGCATATCTTAATTTTCTATCTCTGTCACACCTTACCCCTTTGTAAGACATAACATGATCCCGTAGAATACCTAATGAACTATCGAACTTCATCTACCGATAACTCATTAAGTACCCTACAAGGGATTTTAAAACAATTTTCTTACTTTTATAAGTGGTAAGCATTTCTAAATAGATATTAAAATCATTTACTCAAAGTTTTAAAACTAGTAAAATTTTTGTCCCATTTTATTTTTCCGTAAATTTTATAGAAATTTCGGCAGAGTGCCGTCTGTATTTTGAGAAAACAGTTCTTCAAATTCCTGTAAAAAGCATTTCCAATAATTTGTCTCAACAACTTCTTCAATTTCACAACCATCCCAATCAATTTCAACATCACTTATCAATTTCCAAAAATTCAAATCCACAATTCAATAATCATCAAAATACCATTAATCAATTTCATTCAATTTAAAGCAAAATATTTCCATTCATATTTCATTAAAGATAAAATAATTTATATACATCATTACAAAAATTTACATTAAGAAAAATTCAAACTAAAATTTATTACAAACTTTATACAAGCTGCTCAAGACTAGTTTTACATTTCCATACATTTACATACATTACATACATCAAAATAAATTTTTACAGTAAGGGTATAAATTATACCTGATAGCTTCAAAGCAAGTAGCTCCTCAATCCTCAGCAGCTCAATCTGCTGCTCCTCTAGTCTCTAAATCTGCGACAGCAATAACAGCCATCGCTGAGTACTAGGACTCAGTGGTACACAATATACTAAATAATCTTTATGCAGAATTTAAATCATATTTATTCAAAAAATGGACTGAATATGAGAATTAAATACAAAACATGAATTATTAGATTTTAATCCAAACAATTTCATTTCGAAGTGTCAAAACCAATTTCATAAAACCCACAGTTATATCATGCCATTCGAAACAAATATAATCTCAATAGCCAAAGGCTAAGGAGAAGTCACATCACAAGGCTAGCTAGCTCAAATATATGGATATCCATTCAATTTCTTCTTCTACTGGCACACACCTCAACACTTCAGCCAGAGAAGGACTCAAAATTCAAAACTGATTACCCCCACTAGTCATGCTAGTGAGGTGTTCAAATATATGGTCATGACACTGTGGTTTCAAAACTTATCTTAACAATTTACTAAACATTTATGCCATCTCAAATATACACAAATAACTTTCAACAATTTAAATCAAAAGCATAATAAATATTTCGTCACAATAATGTCACAATTCAATATTTCAAATTATTCAAAACAATATGCAGAAGAAAATTTACAGAAATTCTACGCTGTGCACAAACCTTAAGCGAGTCGCCTCTTGGCCTTGACTCGATTCCTCGGGTTCTTTCCCGGTGTTCTTTTCAACTGAAACACACAGTTTCACAGTGTTTCAGTATCATAACTTATCAGAAATCCAAAATAAATTCAAATTCACTTATACCTAGCTTTAATATGCTAAAATTGACGTTCTTTAAAATTTGTGTTTCAAGGTTACTATTCACGACACTATTAAAGTCAATTTGTTGACTTTCTAAGGCTTAATAGGTATGGGAATTCCAACTTCACCCACATACCACATTTTGGTTACTAAATTTGTTGGTTTTGGTTGTTTACTCAAATTCTAAGTCTTTTAGGCAAATTTGCAATTTTTCAGTTTTGGTGTCTTAAGTTGCACTATTCCATTGGTCATCTTTCTGTTAGAATTTGGCAAACTTTCTTCATAGAAAATGTTTCCTATTGTCTTAACTTTATTCTCCTTTTTGAATCACTCCATTTGGAGTTTTTTAGCTCAAGTGCCATTTGAATTATGGCTGCCGGATTGGACTTAACCAGTTTTAGGCAAATTCAGTTACGCGGTTTAAGCCACCAATTTTGGGTGGCCAAATGACTTGGTTAAGGCATAATTTGGGTTTGTGTTCTTCATGAAAATTTTAGGTCTATATCTCAGCTTTCCACTGGTAAAATTTCAGGTCATTTAGACCCGTCTAGCTTAAGTTATGGCAAAATGAACAAATACTGTTCTTTTGGTCATTTTTGGTACAGGTCAGATTGCATAAGTCCGGATTTGGCCAATTTGTTCACTAGGTTTTGGTCACTTTTTGGGCATGATTCCTAAATGAAAATTGTGTCATTTTGTGTCTATTTTCATTCCCAATTGGTTTCACACCAATTGGACTTGTAAATTTTCAGTTTTGGTCCCTCAAAGGGACCTTGGTCCTGCTGCCTACAGCATGACTCTAAGCAATCCGAATTTGCATTCAATTCCAACACTTCCAACACACCTCAATTGGTCACAAATGACCATTCTTCAGCTCAAACAAGGTCAAACACATCATTTGACCATTTCTCCATTTTTTTTTTCTTCTAAACCCTAGGTCTCAAAACCCTAACTAACCTAATTACAAAATCTTAAAATTTAATGCAAGTAACTTACATATTCATTGTCTAGACCTCTAATTCACCTAGATTAACCATTTAATTTCATCAAAATCACTCAATTCAAACTCCCTTGATGGCTGGCCGAATTTTTCTTTGGTCCTCCATAGATGTTTTCTTTTGATTTTTAAGTAAATTTCTAGGTTACTCAAACTAAAAACACATGTATTAATCTCAAAGTTCCAAAGTAAATAGCTTACCTCAACTTTGAAGTTCAACCTTCCATTCTCCTCTTCTTTTCTTCTTTCTTTCTTGCTCAATCTTCTTCTCAAGTGACTATATCAAGTTCTAATAAATTAAGTTGGGGTCAAAATAGGTTTGAATGGTTGAAAGAAAGCTTGGATTCAAGCTTTTATGGTGTAACAATGGTAGTTTAAGTGAGAGAGAAGAGTGGCCGAAACTCTTGGGAAGAAGATCTGAATTTTCTTTTCTTTTTTTGTGTATTTTATGTATAATTATCTCTTAAGTTTTACTTAGTCAAAATTTACAATAATTTAAATTCATTTATGATGTCATGGTGGGACCACTTGTATGATGTAATAACTTTTCCTTTCTTTTTCATTTTTTTTCCATTCTTCTTTAATTTACTTTTACATTCCAAAATTTTTGTTTCTCCGATTTTATTGACAGTTAGGTCAGGAGTCAGCTCTTGGGGTCAATTGACCAAATTGCCCCTCGCCGGTTCAACCCGGTTTGCAAATAATTCAATATTTCTTCTGGCTCCCTGACCTAATTATTAGACTGGCTTAACAACTCTTTTTCGTGATTCTAATCCCCTTTTTATTTGTGTTTATGGCTTCTCTAGTTGTCTTAAGTGCGATTCTAATCCCCTTAATTGTCCGGACAGACTTCGGTCACCGGAACAGTGAAATATACCAGGCTATACAAATAGGGGTGTTACAATCTCCACTAATGTAGCATGCACTTTTCAAAAGATTAAAAGGTCTTTAAAGGGTTGTAATGGGGTTGCAAAAGAAAGGTTTTTAGGGAATGCAAATGAGGATAGCATGTATGCATAAAATATCAAGTATACTAAGTTTATTTTACTGATTTTGTATGGAGAGGAAGGACTTTTGTTTTTTGTTTTTGTTTTTTTTTTATAGTGCCAAGCATGCTTCCATGATACTTATCTTGGGACTTCTTCTTTTTTTTTTTTTTATGTCCCTTTTGTCCTCTCCCCAAAACTCATTACTTTTGCTGGGTTGGAAAGACAAATTTTTCTTTGATTTCAACTGCACACTTGCACTTTTTCTTGAGTTCTACATCCTCTCTCCATTTTCCCTTTTTTTTTTTTTACACTTAATATACTTTTACTTATGCATTTAGCTTCCTCAAAAAGGTATGGTAGGTGTTTAGGCTAGAGGCTAGGTAAATAATATGGGTAAGCAATAAATTTTAAGGGATAAATATAGGCTTCAAGTTGGCTGTAAGAGATATATAATTTAATTAGGGGTGGCTAAGGCTCAGTGAGGTTATATCAAAGAATGCCTTAATCATCTCTTCATTAAGCATAACTAGGATTTCACCTTGATACGTCCAAAAGACATGTTCTAGAGCTAGTGAGGCATTTTTAGGTTTGCTTGTATTTCAAAAATTTTCTCCTAACTTTGCAAGTTCAATGTGACAAATTAATAGCTATGAAGGGGTTTAACTAGTCTAGCTCCACTAAGGTGATTAAGTTGTTTTATAGACAAAGATTAAAGCCTTTTTACCTATCCAAATACATTCATTCGTCATCTCGTGGAGTCCAATTATTAGCTCATTGAATTTTGAGGTTATAGTTCTAAGTTAAAAGCCAGTTCAAAAATTTGAAATTTGCAAAATTTTTTGGATTTTTGATACACAAGTATGATATGGATATAATTAGGCAATGCAATGCATGAAATGCATCAGTACCCCCAAACTCAAATGTGGCATTGTCCTCAATATCAACACAATATGCAAAATTAAAGCATAGTACACATAATTATCCAAAAAGCATATTATGTATTAAGAAATTTAAAGTTTGGACAAAAGCAAGCAATAGAGACCTATGAGCACTGAGTAGGATTAGGGCATATAAATTTTTACATGAAAGATCTTATCCTAAAGTCCTAGCTCTAAAAAGTCTCTAATGGGGATGATGGTCCCTCGCCATCGAGTCTCTCCATGATCATGTTTAGCTTATTGTAGGCTTCCTGGAGACTATCTTCGAGCACTTTGTTGATGGTGATCTCCATTCGCCGAAGGTAGGCAAGGATAGGATTTGCCAGGGGTGGAGTGTAGGGAGGCACTCGAGCTAGGGAATCATGGTGGAGTGGCTCTTAGGTTTCCTCCTGTGGCTCTGATGGTTCACTAGGCTCTGGTTGTGCTTCTTCTCTTCTGGGAATGACATTGCCTTTGGCATCAACCAGCAAGCAGGTGTTCCCAACCTTCTTGCATATCCCCATGGATATGCGAGA